>NC_135827.1:10887997-11187997 GCF_964213995.1 Mustelus asterias | reverse complement strand
GACCACGGGATTTTCACAATAACTTCATTACAGTATGAATGTAAGCCTACTTGTGATTAATAAAGAAATAAAAAACTTGAAAAGGTTAAGGAAGTTCAGCAATGAGGGAATGAATTCCCAACCCCAGTTGAAGTTTTCAGTGAGGCTGTTGATAGTCCCCTTGTCATGGCTTGGTCATGTGTCCAGCTTTCAATGCAGGGAAATAGTCCTGAAAGCAGAATGCAACGGCAGTAATGCGATTGCCCAAATTGGGTCTGGCCATTGAGGCCACTCAAGTGTTTTCATGAAATTTGACGCAAAGCAGACAACTTTATCAGATCACTCTCTCCACGGCATCCACTCATACCTCGAAAACAAAAACTGTATTGCAATAACTGTGTCGCTGAAGCATTAAATTGGATATAAATTAAGTTCAAATGATTGCAGAGGAAAAAATTGCTTTAATTGAAAAATATTCCTCCGTCAAATTGGTTTTTTTTTAACCATAGAAATTTGTTTACCTTACATGAATTAAAGTGTGAAAAATTATCTTTTTCTAAGGATACTGAGAGGCATCGTATTGACTTTCGATAGGCAGTTAATTAGATTCAAATTTAAAACTCTGCCTGGATTACACACTGCTTTGCAACAAATAATGGAAATAATAAGACTGATTTACTTGATTTAAATGGCAATGAGTTATTTCCGTTTAGTTAGTAACATTTTGCTGATTAGAGAATCGTCTTATTATTCTGGAAGAAGATTTCCCTCGTGAACTCGTGTAGCAGAATCGGAGAATGTATTTCCTCCAAATGTTTTGTTATACACAGTACACGGGAAATATTGTCCCTGGCTGTATAAAGACATCCCATGGTGGCACAGATATCTGTGGTTATGCGATCAAAAGAAAACTAAAATCTAGATTGGGGACAAAGAAGTGATAATAAACACTGGCATTGTTCTTTGATTCAGAAAACATTCTTGTTCAGAATTACTGCTTTGTGTGAGTGCGAGATAACAACAAATAGGACCAGGCATTTGTGTACACCGCGCTGTTTGTCACGTATCAGGTATGGCCTGAGCTGCAAGTCACACCATGCAGGTTAACAGAAGGGTGCATATGTGTCCCCTGCTTGTGCCGGGACGATTTAATCGGACTCTAACCAGTGCTCACGCAGTCGCTGCAGCTGATGCAAAGCCAGAGTTCAGAATTCGGTGGCACAGTGGTGAGTGCTGCTGCCTCACAGCACCAGGGACCTGGGTTCAATTCTGGTCTTGGGTGACTATCTGTGCAGAGTTTGCACGTTCTCCCCATGTTTACTCCAGGTGCTCCCATTTCCTCCCTGCGATGACTTCAATCAGGCCATTAAATTGGCCTATTGGAGTATGAACTCCCTGATTAAGGATCCAATTGATGGGCCAGTCAGGGAGTCTTTGCCTTGTACTTAACCAAGAGCGTCAGTTCCTCTGGCACCCCTGGAGATAGACTGCAAACTGATAATGCTCTGTGTACTGCTGTTTGAGTTGTAAATAAAGGGATTTTGGTGAAGGGATTTCTGCCTCCGCAGAATTATTACACTCCCACAATCCAAAGATGTGCAGGTTAGGTAAATTATCCTTAGTAAATTGCCCCTTCATGTCCAAAGGTGTGTAGATTAGGTGGATTTGCCATGGTAAATGTGTGGGGTTACAGGGATAAGGTGTGGGAAAGAGCCTGGGTAAAGTACTCTGTCATAGAGAGTCGGTGCAAACTCAATGGGCTGATGGGCCTTCTTCAGCACTGTAGGGATTTTATGATTCCATTTCCGAAAGTCCATCCCGTTCGTTCATCACTCACCAAGGACCAGATGTGTGAAGCTGTGAGATGGGACCTGACACTGCAACAGTGACGGGCTGCAGCACAGGTTTCAAGGTGAAATGGATTTCAGTAAATTCTCCTAATGCCAGGTTGCTAGTAGCTCTGTGCCAACTTCCTGGAGGTGATTTGTACCATTTAAGGTTATCTGACAAGAATAACAGATGATTATCTCATTCAGATATGGGGATGGTTCTCTCATGGCTTCCTTTACCAGAGTGCAACAGCATCAGGGAATGGCATGGAGAAGATAGAGAAGACAAACTCTACAAGAAGGGAGGAGGAGGAGGCGATACAGGAGGATTCAGGGAGGTGGTATCCTGGACACTCTGCAACTGGATGGAATGTCCGACAAGGGATTATGGAGTAATGGTTTCAAACAGCAATAAAAATCACCAGCAGTAAATCTGGTGGTTAGACAACTTAATGCAACAATACATCCAATTATACAACAATAATTAACAACTCACACTTGTACATCCTTTTAGCCCTGTGCTTGTACTGCTGATGTGGAGCTGCCGGCGTTGGACTGGGGTAAACACAGTAAGAAGTCCCACAACACCAGGTTAAAGTCCAACAGGTTTATTTGGTAGCAAAAGCCACTAGCTTTCGGAGCGCTGCTCCTTCATCAGGTAAGTAGGAGTTCTGTTCATAAACAGGGCACATAAAGACACGAACTCAATTTACAAAATAATGGTTGGAATGCGAGTCTTTACAGGTAATCAAGTCTTAAAGTTACAGACAATGTGAGTGGAGAGAGCGTTAATAGCAGGTTAAAGAGATGTGTATTGTCTCCAGACAGGACAGTTAGTGAGATTTTGCAAGCCCAGGCAAGTCGTGGGGGTTACAGATAGTGTGGCATGAACCCAAGATCTCGGTTGAGGCCATCCTCATGTGTGCAGAACTTGGCTATCAGTCTCTGCTCAGCGACTCTGCGTTGTCGTGTGTCGTGAAGGCTGCCTTGGAGAACGCTTACCCGAAGATCAGAGGCCAAATGCCCATGACCGCTGAAGTGTTCCCCAACAGGAAGAGAACACTCTTGCCTGGTGATTGTTGAAACTTGTACTGCTGCACAGCGCCACCCCACTGACTGTAGCATGAACAAAGAACAATACAGCACAGGAACAGGCCCTTCGGCCCTCCAAGCCTGCGCCACTCTTGTGCCCAACTAGACCATTCGTTTGTATCCCTCTTTTCCCAGTCTGTTCATGTGGCTATCTAGATAAGTCTTAAACGATCCCAGCGCGTCCGCCTCAATCACCTTGCTTGGGAGTGCATTCCAGGCCCCCACCACCCTATGTGTAAAATACATCCCCCTGACATCTGTGTTGAACCTTGCCCCCCTCACCTTGAACCTGTGACCCCTTGTGTTCGTCACCTCCGACCTGGGAAAAAGCTTCCCACTGTTCACCCTATCCATGCCCTTCATAATTTTATACACCTCTATTAGGTCGCCCCTCATCCTCCGTCTTTCCAGGGAGAACATCCCCAGTTTACCCAATCTCTCCTCATAGCTAAGACCCTCCAAACCAGGCAACATCCCGGTAAACCTTTTCTGTACTCTCTCCAAAGCCTCCACATCCTTCTGGTAGTGTGGCGACCAGAATTGGACGCAGTATTCCAAATGTGGCCTAACCATCGTTCTATACAGCCGTAACATCATATGCCAACTTTTATATTCTGTGCCCCGTCCAATAAAGGCAAGCATGCCATATGCCTTCTTGACCACCCTCTCCACCTGTGCTGCCACCCTTTAAGGATCTGTGGACTTGTACACCCAGGTCCCTCTGTGTGTCTATACTCCTGATGGTTCTGCCATTTATTGTATAGCTCCCCCTTACATTAGATCTACCGAAATGCATCACTTCGCATTTATCTGGATTAAATTCCATCTGCCATTTCTCCGTCCAGTGTTCCAGCCTATCTATATCCTGCTGTATTCTCTGACAATATTCATCACTATCCGCAACACCAGCAATCTTCGTGTCGTCCGCAAACTTACTGATCACACCAGCTACATCTTCCTCCAAATCATTCATATATATCACAAACAGCAGAGGTCCCAGCACAGAGCCCTGCGGAACTCCACTAGTCACAGACCTCCAACCGGAAAAAACCCCTCCACTGCTACCCCCTGTCTTCTATGGCTAAGCCAGTTCTCCACCCACCTAGCTAGCTCACCTTTTATCCCGTGAGATTTAACATTTTGCACCAGCCTGCCATGAGGGACCTTGTCAAACGCTTTACTAAAATCCATATAGACGACATCCACGGCCCTTCCCTCGTCAATCGTTTTTGTCACCTCCTCAAAATACTCAACCAGATTTGTGAGGCATGACCTCCCTTGTATAAAACCATGCTGTCTATCGCTAATGAGATTATAAATGCGCATATATCCTATCTCTAAGAATCTTCTCCAACAATTTCCCTACCACGGACATCAAGCTCACCAACCTATAATTACCCAGGTTATCCTTGCTACCCTTCTTAAATAAACAGAACCACATTTGCTATCCTCCAATCCTCTGGGACCTCACCTGTGTCCAGCGAAGAGACAAAGATTTATGTTAGAGGCCCAGCAATTTCATCTCTTGCCTCCCTGAGGAGTCGAGGATAGATGCCATCCGGCCCTGGGGATTTGTCTGTCTTAATGTTTCCTAAAAAACCTAACACTTCCTCCCTTGTAATTGAGATTTTTTCTAACAGGTCAACACATCTCTCTCAGACACTACCAGTCAACATGTCCCTCTCCTTTGTGAATACTGATGCAAAGTATTCGTTTAGGATCTCACCTACTTTCTTTGGTTCTCAGCATAATTCCCCTCCTTTGTCCCTGAGAGGTCCGATTCTTTCCCTAACAACCCTCTTGTTCCTAACGTATGTATAAAATGCCTTAGGATTCTCCTTAATCCTGTCTGCCAAGGACATTTCGTGACCCCTTTTTACCCTTCTAACTCCCCGTTTGAGTTCTTTTCTACTTTCTCTGTATTCCTCCAGTGCTCCATCTGTTTTTAGCTGCCTGGACCTCATGTATGCCTCTTTTTTCTTTTTGATTAGACCCACAATTTCACTGGTTATCCACGGCTCCCAAATCCTACCTTTCCTATCCTTCCTCTTCACCGGCACATGCCTGTCCTGCAGTCCTATCAACTGCTCCTTAAAAGATTCCCACATGCCAGATGTGGAATTACCCTCGAACAGCCTCTCCCAATCAACAGCCACCAAATCCTGCCTAATCCAGCTGTAGTTAGCCTTCCCCCAATTCAGCACCTTACCCATAGGACAACACTCATCTTTTTCCATTACTATCCTAAAGTTTACAGAATTGTGGTCACTATTTGCCACATGTTCCCCTACTGCAACTTTGATGGCCTGACCGGGCTCATTCCCCAGTACTAGGTCCAGTATAGCCCCCTCTCTAGTTGGACTGTCAACATATTGTTCCAAAGAACCTTCCTGTATGCATTTTATCAATTCTTCCCCGCCCAGGCCCACAGCGCTAAGCGATTTCCAGTCTATACGAGGGAAATTAAAGTCTCCCACTTCAACAACCCTATTTTTTCTGCACCTGTCCAGAATCTCCTTACATATCCTTTCCTCAACTTCCCATGGGCTGTTGGGAGGCCTGTAGTATACCCCCAGCATAGTGACTGCGCTCTTCCTGTTTCTGAGCTCCACCCACAGTGACTCGTTACCTGACCCTTCCAAATTGTCCACCCTCTGTACCGCTGTAATATGCTCCCTAACCAGCATTGCTACTCCCCCACCTCTCCTAGCCCCTCCTCTGTCTCGCCTAAAACACTTATACCCGGAATATTCAGCTGCCAGTCCTATCCTTCTTTTAACCAAGTCTCCATCACTGCAACCACATCCAAGTTCTGGGCAAGCATTAAGGCTCTAAGCTCGTTTGTCTTGCCTGTGACGTTCCTTGCATTGAAGCAGATGCACTCCAGACCTCCAGGCCCACTGAGGTCATCCTCCCCCAGAATGCTCTTCCTCTTAGAAAGCCTTGTCTTGGCCCTAACCTCGTCCCCAGCCTCTATGCTTATTGACCTATTGTTCTGATCCCCACCCCCTGCCATATTAGTTTAAACCCACCCGAACCGCACTAGCAAAACTCCCAGCTAGGATATTCATGCCCCTCCAGTTTAGGTGTAACCCATCCTTCTTGTACAGGTGCCATCCTCTCTTGAAGACTTCCCAGTGATCCACGAATTCGAAACCCTCTCTCCTGCACCAGTCCTTTAGCCATGCGTTCAGCTGTACAATCTCCCTGTTCCTAGCCTCATTAGCTTGTGGCACTGAGAGTAGTCCAGAGATTGCTACCCTAGAGGCCCTGCTTTTTAGCCTGCTATCCAACTCCCTGAATTGCTCTCTCAGGACCTCCCTGCTCTTTCTGCCGACCTCATTTGCACCAATGTGGACAATGACGTCTGTCTGGTTACCCGCCCCTTTTAGGATGCTTCCTCCCCGCTCAGTGACATCCAGGACCCCGGCACCAGGGAGGCAGACTACCATCCTGGAGTCTCGTTCACACCCACAGAACCGCCTCTCTGTGCCTCTAACTGTTGCATCCCCCACTACTATTGCTCTCATGGTCTCCCTCTTTCCCTTCTGAGCCACAGAGCCCGACTCCGTGCCTGGGGAGTAGACTGCTGACTGTTACTGGGAGGACTCGGCAGATGGGCTTTCATTAGACCTCCAAGTGGCTCTGGGTCCTTACAGATAATCAAAAGAGATTATCCGGCACTAATGGGTAGAACATGGTTGGAAAAGATCTGAATAAATTGGGCAGAAATAAACCAATTGACTAATTCGGAATCGGGCCTTACCAAAATCCTGAGGAAAAAAAAAGTAGCGGCTGCTGAGAAAGTTCTGGAAGCAGCTGTGGTGGAGGCTGAGGCTAACAGTGTTGAAACCAAGATGACAAAGGCCCAACATACTGTAACAAAGGTGGTTCAGGGTCAAGAAATAAAGGATGAAGAGTTTACAAAGGATGTAAGTGAATGATTTGACAAAAATGAAAGTCAAAAGAATACTGAAAAATACAGCGAGGACTAGCGGAATGCATTTAAAGTTTATTTATTAATGTCTGTAAGATGAGGTAAATCCACCTTTTAATGGACATTAATACAATATGTGGAATATGGACAAAACTGGCTGAAATACAGACAACTTAAAATTCTGTGTTTCAAAACACATTGACTTAAAATAGCTGCAGACAAGAAATCAAGATATCGACAGACGAAGAGATACACAGCCTTATCAAATCCATCTATGAGTTGCTTGAGCAGACAAAGGACGATGAGTCATGGCAGAACTAGCTTGCTAGTTCTGCAAAAACTGGCCCTGCAAGACCTGGGTAACAATGCCACGCATTACAACATCTATGGACAGTGTACATTATAGACTCCACACATTGTCTGCAAAATCCAACAGGTTTGGGCCCAGGCTGTGTATTGCAAAACCATCTCAATGGGAAAGCGATCAACACCTCCTGAGAGCCATCAAAACCATTTCGCACCGTATCAGCTCCAGGCACTCATCAAAATTCAACCAACCACTGGGAGAAACCTGCCAGAAATTCAAAGGCTGCATCTTTTTAATATTGGATAAAGACAGAGCACAGGAGACTCTTTTGGCTGGAGCACACGGGCTGTTCACTTCTCCACAACTGCAGCCAGAGACTTTTCCAAGCAGAACAAACCAACCTTGTTTCCTTATCGGCTCCAACAACTGAAAGGATTCTAAAATTACCCTTCAACCACCAAAGAAAGAAATTTAACAAGTTTTTTTACCAGCAAAGATCCAGGATACAAGAAACTGCATTTTTGGATACAACCCCAGACTGAAGGCCTGGGTTGCACAGCAAAGACTTTTATACCTACCTGACCACATGACCAAGGTGCATGTCCCTTGAAGGCAACATAGCCCTGACCTTTTCTTAAAGACAGCACTGTGTCTTTGACCCTAGGAGTGGTGAGTGTAATATACACAGTCTCCAGAAATCTCCAATTAGCCAAGTGTTGAGGAAGAGTGGTTGGGAATTGTATGAAATTGTGTAAACCTAAAAATATTCATTGTGGTTATGTGTGCATGTTGGCAGATGTGGTTAATTTCATTCCTTCCTAAATAAAATTTGACCTTTGTGTCACCCACTTGTCTCTTTTTTCATTCTGGTGGATCACAGAGCTAGAACATAATTCTGAAGTCTAGAACCGTAGGGGTTCAGGTGCTTCAAAAACGCTCACTCCAGCGGGTTCACTGGTCAGTCATAAACAGTAGCTCACTTTCTCATCCTCCTGCGAAGTCATCCCAGTGTGACACTTCTGCCGTTTCCTCCACCTGCAGGAGAGACACACACGTCCAAGAGTGGTAGCGGAGACCACTACGTGTGGAGTAAAAGACCCCCTATATGTCACAAGTCGGCTTACATTAACACTGCAATTAGGTTACTGTGAAAATCCCCTTGTCGCCACACTCCGGCGCCTATTTGGATACACTGAGGGAGAATTTAGCACGACCGATGCACCTAACCAGCACATCTTTTGGACTGTGGGAGGAAACCGGAGCACCTGGTGGAAACCCACACAGACACCGGGAGAAGGTGCAAACTTTGCACAGGCAGTGGCCCAAACCAGGAATCGAACACAGATCGCTGGCGCTGTGAGGCAGCAGTGCTAACCACTGTGCCGCCCTTTGTAAATTCCAAACCACAGAGGAACAAGAAATTGAGGCCCACCTCAAAACTCCTTACAATAAGGACACTCCTGAGTTCACTGGAAAAAGCATTCCATTTTAGAAAAGAGCTGCTGATTTCCTTCATGCATCAATTGTCAACAAGGATAAAAGGATTGTCGATCGTAAACAACTGAAACAAAGGAACAAAGGCAGCCAGCACAGAAAGGATGTTTTGAGGGAATTGCCCCAGATGACCAAATTAAAAGATTTGAAGCTGTTCAGAATGTAGTCTACAATACCAATATTCCTTTTCTGTTTCACTCTGTACAGCAGCATTTGAAGTCCAATGAACCAAGATGAATCATCATGACCAGGGAAAGTCTCCTCAGCATGCTCAAGAACCGAGCCATACATTTTGAATTTGATGTGTTTTTAAAGGATGGGAACCCTTTTAAGAATCCTCAGGAGCAGCGGCATCAACTGGGTATCTCAGAAGTTGCGCTCCAGAAACAAAATTAAAAACGCAAGGATTAACTGCAAGAAAACATGGGAGGTAGAGGAGGAGAAGAAGGGGACTGACTCTGAAGTAAAAGCTCTGAAACTGCAGGTTCAACAGTAAGAAGAGTGCTGCAATGAGTCCAAATCCAACCATGCTGAGTGACAACCTGGACCTCCCCGAAAACCTGACGCTAACAACTGATTGAGGAAAATAGCATCTCGAAGGGGAGGCGGTGGCGTAATGGTGGTGTACTAGACTAGTAATCTAGAGACCCAGGATAATGCTCTGGGGACCCGGGTTTGAATCTCACCATGGCAGATGGTGAAATTTGAATTCAATAAAAATCTGGAATTTGAAGGCCAGTAATGGCCGTGAAACTATTGGTGATTGTCGGAAAAACCCATCGGGTTCATTAAGGTGCTTTAGGGAAGGAAACCTGCAGTCCTGATCTGGTCTGGCCTACATGTGACTCCAGAACCACAGCAGTGTGGTTGACTCTTAAAATGGCCTCAGGGATGGACAATAAATGCCGATCCAGCCTGTGACGCTCACATCCCATGAACAAATTCAAAAAAATTGCAAATGAAGAATCAGGTTAACCTCAAATGATGGCGTCAACTCCGATTAAAAACAACCACTGATGACATTCAAATCGAGCCAAAGACATCAGAGGTTACAGCAAGTGCCAAAAAGCAGATACCTGAGATTCACCGACAACCATTCAAACAATGATGTCCTCCAAATTGTCTGACTTATTGACCATTGTTGCTAATTGATTGTTCAGTTTGTACCTGTGAATTTGTTGGGGATGTTGTGTTTAAAGTGGGAGGAAATGTTGTTTATTTGTAGTATTTGGGAAGGCAATGCCCTCGTGGTCTTATTGCTGGACTATTAATCCAGCAACTCAGCTAATGTTCTCGGGACCATGGCAGTTCGTGGAATTTGAATTCAATGAGAAAAAAATATCTGGAATTAAGAATCTACTGATGACCATGAAACCATTGTCGATTGTCGGAAAAACTAATGTTCTTTAGGGAAGGAAATCTGCTGTCCTTACCTGGTCTGGCCGACATGTGACTTCGGAGTCACAGCAATGTGGTTGACTCTCAACTGCCCTCGGGCAACTAGGGATGGGCAATAAATGCTGGTCAGCCAGCGATGTCCATGTCCCACGGATGAATTAAAATATTATAGTGATTTCTTATCAGCAGCATTGAACTGAATAGAGCCCCTTAAGATGACACATGCATGATGTCACTGGAAGTTTTGTCACCCACTGTTTGTACAGGTGACTGTGCAGATTAGGTTTGCAACCTGTATCATAGAATCATAGAATCTCTACAGTGCAGAAGGAGGCCATTTGGCCCATCGAGTCTGCACCAACAACAATCCCACCCATCCCTCTCCCCATAACCCCACATATTAACCCTGCTAATCCCCTGACACTAAGGGGAAGTTTATCATGGCCAATCAACCTAACCTACACATCACTGGAGTGTGAGAGGCAACCAGAACACCTGGAGGAAACACACACAAACTTGGGGAGAATGTGCAAACTCCAGACAGTGACCCAAGCTGGGAATCGAACCCGGGTCACTGGTGCTGTGAGGCTGCAGAGCTAACCACTGCGCCACCCATACTAAACACATATCCTCAATAAAGCCCCATGGTTTGTTGAATGAACGTGGCCTCCGAGCATCAATCCCACAAATACCACAATTGTACAATTAAAAGGGAAAATAGAGAGAATGGGACACATACAGCAAGAAAAGCAGCCCAGACTAGTTGTTGCTTGTGCAGGTGTAGGAATTGTCCTGCCAAAGATGCGCAATGCCATTTGTGTAATAAGATGGGGTGTTCTCAGGCAGAATGATGTAATAGAAAAAATAAGCAGAGCACTCAAAAAGAGAAAGTTTTAAATGGATCCACGAAATGGAAGATTCACAAGACATTGAGGTACCCTTCTTAGGAAAGATTAAAGCATGAAGTGGAAAGTTAATTAGAGTGCAGAGAACTTGATATAAGGTCAGAGGACACAGTTCTGACTAAACACTGGAGCAGCAGTTTCAGATCTTTCAGATGCTGGACCATGGTTTAAACAAAGGAGTTCTTCAACTTTCTTGCAAAAAGCTACATGGACTAGGGGGAGCAGAGCTAAAAGTTCTGGGAGAATTAACGGCCCTTTGGAACACAGGGAGAAAGTAATTACTGAATTTCTGAAGAAGAATCATGCGGACTTGAAACATTAACTCTATTTTCTCTCTCCATATATGCTGCCAGACCTGAGTTTTTCCAGCACTTTCTGTTTTTATTTCAGATTCCAGCATCTGCTGTATTTTGCTTTAAATTATTGAAGTACTGAGTACAATACAACATCAGAGTTGTTTGCTGTTAACTCGAAATGCACGAATGGAATTGAATCTAATTCGCAGTGAAAGGGTTAATAATCGCAGAAGTTTAAATAACAAGCTGTGAGCTGCTAACCTCAATCACACAGGGTAAACTCTGCGAAAACCATAGGTCCTGATTAAAGCAGGCCCAGATAAGAGTCGAGGAACATAAAACACCAAGGCCTCAGTGCAGCATACACACAAGGCCTCCATTGAATTATGCACAGCTGCAATTTGTTAGTATCTGTTCCAACAAGAGACAAGGGACAGGGGAGGACATGAGTGGTTGATATAAGCCTGGTTAGAAACATAGCTATCATAAATGTGTCTGGAAGGTAATAGATAAATAGAACAAAAACTGTGCTTGGCGATATTATAATTAGGTAGACATGCACAAGTTGTGATTGGACAACTATACCCTTATGTTATACATTCATAATCCTGACCATTGGATTATGCACCAACGTTCCAATAGAGCATTTTACCCAGGCCTGGTCCCCATAATCCCATATATTTACCCTAGTAATCCCACTAACCTGCACATCTTGGGACACCAAGGAGCAATTTAGCATGGCCTGTCCACCTAACCCGCACATCTTTGGACTGTGGGAGGAAACCGAAACACCCGAAGGAAACCCACACAGACACGGGAAGAATGTGCAAACTCCACGCGGACAGTCACCCAAGGCTGGAATAGAACCCAGGTCCCTGGCACTGTGAGGCAGCAGTGTTAACCACTGTGCCACCACGCCGCCCTCAACAAATTATTTCAACAAATCCTCAATGAATTATTTCAACAAAGAGTTTTTTGTCACACGGATGTTTTGTTGATAGGATAGGTCTACTCAAGCTGAGCATGACATGAGTGTGAAAGCATTGTTGATGAAACTACAAGAGACAGGATTGACACTCGACAGTGAGTGTGAGTTTTCAAAGCCAATAATCAGGTTTCTAGGGCACATAGTGAATGCATCAGGAATAAGGTTGATCCAAGAAAGACCAAAGTTATAAAAGAATATCCAGTCCCAAGGAACATTATAGAGGTACAATGGTTCATGGGAATGGTGAATCAAGGAGAAAAGTTCTAAAAAAAATACTTAACAGAGCGGCTACACCAAGACGATGAAAGGTGTTGGGAAGAATCACATCAGAAATCATACAAAAAAATCAAGGAGAAATTGATGTCATCAGACATATTGGCTGGAATTCACGAATCTCTTTCTCCCTGACACCGTTGCCAGCGAGATTGGAGAATTTGGCACTTCGCCAAAATTCCGTTCACTGCAGCGGGACTGGAGAATCTCAACCGTAAGCAAGGTCAGTGATTTCTGGCCATTAGCACGTTACAATCTGGAGTTACCTACAATTATTGCAGTGGATGTATCCTCTACAGGATTGAGGACATACATTTTCAGGTACAAAGAGATGGAAAAGGCAGACCAGTATATTACGCATCATGGTCATTCATAGAAACAAAGCCGAGACTTGGAGTATTCTAAAAGGAAACATTAGTCGCTACGTGGACATGCAAGGAATTTACTAACTGCCTCTTGGACCTTCAAATTACAAGAACAATAGACCACAAGCCTTCGGTCGAATTACTGAAGCTGAAGAGCTTTCAACAAAGGCACCAGGGGTTCAAATGTTTAAATTAAGATTGATGAGGCTTGATAATGTTACAGGAAGCAACAGAGCACAGCAGATGGGTTATGCTGCACTGAAACAGAGAATTCAGAAAAATTTGATATAGAATTTGTGGAAGAAGTTGAGGAGTTTGCCTATAATGGAAGTCTATACATTACCTACAATTACATGAAGAATTTGAGTGAAACTAGAGAGGCTCAAATATCTGATGTGGAATGTAAGCACATTGGAAAATTTTATACTCAACGATGGCCAACATATATACCATATTTCACAGATGGGAACATCCAAGGATTTATCGATGCATACGATGTTGGGATAGTAAAACAGGAGAATGGGAACTTCAGGTACTACAATGAATCATAGAATCGTATAATCCCTACAGTGCAGAAGGAGGCCATTCGGCCCATCAAGTCTGCACCAACAGAACGTCATATCCAGGCCCTATCTCCATAACCCCACACATTTACCATGGCTAATCCACCTAAACTGCACATCTTGGGACACTAAGGGGCAATTTAACTTGCCAATCCACCTAACTTGCACATCTTTGGACTGTGGGAGGAAACCAGAGCACCCAGAGGAGACCCACGCAGAGGCGGGTAGAACGTGCAAACTCCACACAGTCATCCAAGGCCCGAATTGAACCCGGGTCCCTAGCGCTGTGAGGCAGCAGTGCTAACCAACATGCTGCATCTAAGGAATTTAGGTATTACCAAGTGAAGGGCCTGTACACAATATTCAGGCTACTAGCCTGGTCTCTCTATAAGACATTGAAAGAAATGATAGCAAGATGTTCGTATGTTTAGTTCTCGAAAAGGGATTCTCTTCTCTCATCCTCTTTTCCTATAAGACAATGGGAATGCCTAGGAATGGATTCATTTGTACATAGTGGGAAAGTGTTCATCGTAATATTCAATTGCTACTCAAGGTGGATTGAAGTGAAACGGTTATATGGTCACATATCAGAAGCAGTGATAACATCATTGAAAGAAATTCTCACAGTCCATGAGATTTCTGATGTTAAGATACCACATAATAGTCCACACTTTCTGAATATAGAATTTCAGGAATTTACAGAATAATTTTGATTTGTTCACACAACAAGTTCACTGAAGTTTCCACAGGCTAATGGAGAAGCAGAGAGCAGCATCATGCACTGTAAAGTCATTACTGAAAAATAATATAGGTTTTGTAAACCAGTAGTCTTGACTTAATAATGCATTCTGCAGGGGTGGGAATTATCTTCATGCAAGTAGGGCAGCACGGTGGCACAGTGGTTAGCACTGCTGCCTCACAGCACCAGGGACCTGGATTCAATTCCCGCCTCGGATCATCGTCCGTGTGGAGTTTGCATATTCTCACCATGTCTGCATGAGTTTCCTCCGGGTGCTCCGGTTTCCTCCCACACTCCAAAGATGTGTTGGTTACGTGGATTGACCATGCTAAATTGCCTGTTAGTATCCCAAAATGTGTAGGTTAGGGGGATTAGCGAGGTAAATACTTGGGGTTTCGGGGAACAGGTCTGGATGGAATTGTCCCTTAGTTCAAGGGGAATTACATGGGGTTACAAGGATACAGCCTGGGTGGGATTGTTGTCGATGCAGACTAGATGAGCTGAATGGCCTCTTTCTGCACTGTAGGATTCTATGATTCTAAGTTGCTCATGGGAAGAACATTGCAGACACAGATTCCTACCCTTCTACATACAATGATGCCACTGGTCAAAGACACCATTTTACAGAAAGTACGAAATAGAGAGGAAACGTACCGAAGTAAACAGATGAAGAACTGTAGTCATTCCAGAATGAGAACATTATCAGTTCTTCAACCGGGAGAGCAGGTTTGAATCAGAGATTAATCGAGATCTGGAGAACAAATCACCATCCCTGAGATCTTATATTTATCCAGGTGGAACAGGGCTCAGTAAGAATTAATAGAAGAGCTTTGATTGCAAATGAGCAATAGATTGAAAAACTGGGATCAGAGTGGCCACATTCATTGCAAATGAAAGAAGATCCTGAAGCAATTAATCCCAAACCATTCACTCATTTGAATTTGGTTCAACAATACCCACAAGACTGGCATCAGAATTGGAATACCTTACTCCCTATAAATGAGAAGAGAACTAGGTGCAATATACTCGCAAAAGCACCAAAACATCTTTTGATGTAAAGGAATATGGAGGAGAAGAGAAAAGAAGAAGAGAACATAAGTGAAAGAAAAACAATATTTACATAGGAGAGCAAAAAGTTGCCAGGTTTCCCACAGGACTACAAACACCAAAATGTTCAGAATGATGATGAGACTGAATCATTGGTTTTCCAGGAGCATCAGAAAACCTTGATGTCCGAACAGAGACTTGGGGGAAGTGTAGTATAATGGAATATGTTAGACTAAGTCCTATCAATGATTAACTGTGACATGTCATGGAAGAAAGTGACTGCACTGAGACTCGAGGAAAGTAGTCAAGAGAGTAGCGGCATGGCGGCACAGTGGTTAGCACTGCTGCCTCATAGCACCAGGGACCCGGGTTCAATTCCCGGCTTGGGTCACTGCCTACACGTTCTCCCCATGTCCGTGTGGGCTTCTTCCAGGTGCTCCAGTTTTCCTCCCATACTGTCGAAAAATGTGCAGGTTAGGTGCCTTGGCCATGTTAAATTCTTCCTCGATGTACCTGAACAAGCGCCAGAGTGTGGCGACGAGGGCATTTTCACAGTAACTTCATTGCAGTGTTAATGTGTAAGCCTACTTGAGACACTAATAAATAAACTCTGAAAAACGTTAATGGAGGGAGTTCTTACAACTAGAAATATGTCATGATAAAATTAGAATGTTGTGCTGTTAGCAGTCTTTGAGAATTTATTGAAATTATTCCAACCGAACAACATTATAATATAAATTCCACACACCAACCACCATGTAAGAGAAGACAAATTCCCTTCATCTGTCTGAAATGGGAGATTCGTTATTTTTAAATTGCCCCTAAGTCCAGTGGATCCCACAGGGGGAAACATACTCTTGGCATTCACTCTGCCAACTCTCCTCAGGATCTTATATGTCCCAATAAGCTCACCTCTCATTCTTCTAAACCTGCCCAACCGCCCCTCATAAGATAACGCTTTCATCCCGGGACTTAGTCAAATGAGCCATCTCTGAACAGCTTCTAATGCAACTATATCTTTTCTTAATGAAGGAGACCAAAAGTGTACACACTACTCCAGACGATGTCTCACCAATAAAACTTGCCTACTTTTATATTAGGTTCCCTTTGCAATAAATTCCAACATTACACTTGCCTTCCTAACCACTTGCTGTATCTGCATTCCAGTTTTTGTGATTCATATCCCAGGATGCCCAGATCCCTCTGTACTGCAGAGTTCCCCAATTTCTCTCCATTTAAATAATATACTGCTTCTCTATTCTTCACGCCAAAGTGGACAAACTCACATTTCTCCCAATTTTTTGCCCTCTTGCAGAACCTATCTATATCTTTCTGCAGTCCCCTTACATCCTCTTCACAACCTACCCTCCTACCTGTCTTGGTGCCACCAGCAAAGTTAGCAACCATACATTCCATCCCTATTTTCAAGTGATTGATATAAAGTCACCATCATCCCCAATGACCAAAAGCTGTTTTCTCCTTTGAGGGGGAGAGCTGACTGTTGGTGATTTAGCCTGAGGATCACCACACTTCAGGCATGGGGCATTGTTGAGAAGGCAGGGCCTTCATGAATAACCTCAGCCGGTACGGGAATTGATGCTGCACTATTGGCATCACTCCCGATCACGAAACAGCCATCCAGCTGACTGAGCTAACCGAACCCCTATATAAATGGTAAATATTTGAAGCCCAGCACCGATCACCGTGAGACTCCACTAGTTATAGCTCACCAATCCAAAAATGGCCCATTTATCTCTGCTCTCTGCTTCCTATTAGCTAACCAATCCTTTATCCATGCGAATACGTCACCTACAGAGTGAGCTTTTATTTTGTGCCGTAACACTTGATGAGGGTGTGGAACGAATTGAAAAGGAAATAAGTCTGTAACTCACTGGACAGACCCGACTGTGCTGATGCCATGGGTTATGTTGCTGCTAAGCTCACAATATACAGCGCCATTTCCTCCAGGGGGCTCGGGGACTGGATTCACAGATCCCCCACCCAGCCCTTGTCTTCAGCCTCTCTCTCTTGTTTTGGACAACCATCTCCTTCAAGATTGATGGCAGAGTGCCTGTGATTCTGCTGCCAAGTGTCTGGGTGATGTTTGACAGCTGAAGGTACGTGGTGGCAGGGAGACGCGGGTGGCAGCATTGGAAGATGTGTGCGGGTGAAGTGCAATATGAGAGCGATTGGTGCAAATGCCACCAGGCGCTGCTGGGCATATGATGGGGATGTGGCACATGAAACTGAGTGGGTAATTATTGGTGTGGCGGGCATCAAGTATACGGTGAGGGTGCAATCACTCACAATGATCACCCGTGTACTTTTGGCATTGCTGTGTATCCCTAGCACCAGACACCAGGCAGTTACTTTCTGAGCAACATGCTCCTATTGTTTCCTCTGGCTGTACCTCAGGGCATCCTTCCACCCAAGAGAAACGTTGACTCCTGCTTGGAGACTATTGTGGTGGGGCGTGCCTCCACTGCAGCATCACTGAACAAGGAAGCCCTTTCCCATGACACTTTGACCATCCTTAAAATGTTCACAAATGATTTTTTGCAGGCATGCCACTCCCTTTAATAGGATAGCAGAAGTTTAGGAGGAGCAGGGCTCCCTGAGCATGGTATCAGCCGCAGTCGGCATGGAGACCAGAGGAGCAGCGCAGGAGCAGTGAGACAGCTACTCAGATCCAGATCACAAGGTAAAAGAGGCAAAAAGCTGCACCCAATCCAATTTTAATGACACAAAAACATAAAATGCTGGAAAATATCAGGAGATCTGAAAGCATCTATGGAGAGAGAATAGAGTCAACGTTTCGAGTCAGGATGACCCTTCTTCAGAGCTGCCTCGGACCTTCACAGCTCTGCCGAAGGGCCATCCAGACTTGAAACGTTGGCTCTATTCTCTCTCCACAGATGCTGTCAGACATAAGAACATAAGAAATAGAAGCAGGAGTAGGCCATCTGGCCCCTCAAGCCTGCTCCACCATTCAATGAGATCATGGCTGATCTGATAGTGGGTTCAGTTCCTCTTACCCGCCCGCTCCCCATAACCCTTAATTCCCTTATTGGCTAAAAACCTATCTATCTGTGACTTAAACACATTTACTGAGGTAGCCTCTACCACTTCATTGGGCAGAGAATTCAAAAGATTCACTACCCTCTGGGAGAAGAAGTTCCTCCTCAACTCTGTTCCAAATTGACTTCCCCGTATTTTGAGGCTATGCCCCCTAGTTCTTCTTTCCATTGTAAGTGGAAACAATCTCGATGTTTCTACCCTGTGTAGCCCCTTCATTTTCTTATATGTCTCTATGAGATCTCCCCTCAACCTTCTAAACTCCAAGGAGTACAGGCCTAGTCTGCTCAATCTCTCCTCATAAGCCAACCCCCTGCTGAGATTTTCCAGCATTTTCTTGTTTTATGTTTCAGATTCCAGCATCCACAGTTTTTTGCTTTGATCCTAATTTTAATCAGCGTGAGCAGTTCACAAAATGTGACCCTGCAGCCAAGAAGCTGGGCACGTGAATTTCTGGCTCAGTCACATCCATTCCTGCTTTCACTCTTGAAAAAAGAGGAATTAATCAAGTTACTTTTTGGAGTGCAGCTTTATCTGCCAATCGTCCACTAATCCACAATGCAGAACTCAAGGCTATTGCAACTTTCTTACATATTCATGTAATGCCTACCCATTCTCTTGGCAAATGAAATTTTCTTTATGCTTTAATCCCGATTTCCCCCTAAGTGCGTAGCTTCTGCAAAACATTTTGTGTGAATCAAATGAGAGTCACCTTGAGAAATTTTTATCGCCCAAGCAAAACATTTCCGAATCTAGTATCTGAGATTAATTGGTGCCTTTGAGATCTTGTAGAGGGAAGAATCTCGAGACTTGGATGATCTGATGAGACAGAACTTCCACCTGATATTGCTTCTGTTTATCATCATAGTTTATTAACTTTAAGTTTCACTCCACCTAGTAAATTTCCCATTGAATACAACTGAATTAATCTACCTTAAGAGCTTTGCTTGCAAAGTCCAACCAAACTTCTGAAAATGTATGTAAATTTAATTCACTATATTTTATCTGCTCGCTTACTCTACCATGCTATAAATGTTGTACGAAGAACACACATATCACTGTAGATTTAGCACCCAGCGCATGGATGGCACCAACTCCAGTATAATTGCTGTTATGAAACCATTTTAAATCTAAAAATGACTTTATTTCTCAAGTGGACTGGAACCACAGGATATGTTTTAAAAAGACTGAAAACAGTGGGGTTTTTTTAGTGGCCTAAGTAGCAGTTCTTAAAATGGCCAAACATTAACACGATGTCACCTTGCAAATGATCAAACTGTCAGACATGAAAGTGGATCACTGAAGCTATTGGTTCAAACCAGTGTGAGTGGCACTTCCCCTGAATCACTCACAACATCTAGACATGGGGGGAATTTTCCTGTCCTGCTCACCATGGGAACCGTTGTGGGTGGGGGACGGACCATGCAAAGATCTATTAACTTTGGGCGGATTTTCCGGTATTGGCGGTGGGCACATCCGGAAAATCCCACCCATAATCTGTTTATTCAGCTTGGTGCAGAGTGATCTGTTCAACTCATCACTTTGGACAATGGATTCCATTTGAGAGGGGTCTCCACTGACCATTTAATCAGGTCACTTTAGACAATGGATTCCAGCTGAGGAGGGTCTCCACCCAGGACCACTCAGATAACTCACAACAGAGAGCAATTGACACATCAGCAATTTTTTTTTTATTTCAAAAATATACTTTATTCACAAAAAAAACTCTCC
The DNA here is from genome assembly GCF_964213995.1 of Mustelus asterias. Lineage (NCBI taxonomy): Eukaryota > Metazoa > Chordata > Chondrichthyes > Carcharhiniformes > Triakidae > Mustelus > Mustelus asterias. The sequence goes on along the minus strand of NC_135827.1, from coordinate 11,167,979 downwards.
AATAAAACATTGCAAAGTGACAGATCCAAATGTCATAAACAGTGCAAAAAAGAATCATTTTTACGGTACAATACAGTGCTTATTTACAAAAACATTACATTTAGTTACATTTCATTTCTTAAAACTATATACATGTGTCAGAGTTTACTGTGTGCCGTTATTTTTCAGATTGGCACACAGTTACGCAGGCCGAGGTTGTTCTGCCGTTACCAGGCCCTCGGTCTGCCTCGGTTGAGACGCTTTACACGGTGGCCTTTCCCCATTGTGCCTTTGCGGCGGCTGCCCCAAGCTTGAGCGCATCCCTGAGCACGTAGTCCTGGACCTTGGAATGTGCCAGTCTGCAGCACTCGGTCGAGGACAATTCTTTCAACTGGAAGATCAGCAAGTTTCGGGCGGACCAAAGCGCGTCCTTCACCGAGTTGATGACCCTCCAGCAGCAGTTGATATTTGTCTCGGTGTGCGTCCCCGGAAACAGCCCATAGAGCACAGAGTCCTGCGTCACCAAACTGCTCGGGACGAACCGCGACAAATACCACTGCATCTCACTCCAGGCCTTCTTTGCAAAGGCACATTCCACAAGGAGGTGTGCGACCGTCTCATCAGCCCCGCAGCCGCTTCGAGGGCAGCGCGCAGTGAGGTTGAGACCTCGGGCGTGCATAAAGGATCTGACGGGGAGTGCCCTTCTCACCACCAGCCAAGCCAGGTCTTGGTGCTTGTTTGTGAGTTCTGGTGATGAGGCATTCTGCCAAATGACATTGACAGTCCGCTCAGGGAACCATCCGACAGGATCCGCCGTCTCCTTTTCTCTCAGGGCCTCAAGGACACTACGTGCTGACCACTGCTTGATAGCCATGTGGTCAAAGGTGTGCTTCCGGAAGAATTTCTCCACGAAGGACAGGTGCTGCGGTACGGTCCAACTACTTGGAGCGTTCCGCGGCAATGTGGCCAGACCCATCCTCCGCAACACATCAGCAATTGATCTGGAATGAGGATTGACCATCTTGCTGTGATCATATTTAGTAACTGACAAGGTGGCTGAATAGAGATCATGTAAGGTAAGCCTTTGGCTGGGAATGTCTGCTCCCATTTTCGCTAGTGGAATATCTCACAAGATGTCCAAATGGTATTTTACACTGATGCAAAAGCATACTGCAATTGTCCCTTCCCCCTCCAGTGATGTGACACGTTTCCCAATGTCCAACATTGGGACCAATATTTCCATACATTAGCATATCATTATCATGCCTCTACACTTGAATTAACCCCCGCTGTCCCGTAAGAACGTCCATTCACATCAACATGAATGAAGAGAGACCAGTGTGAAATTCGACTCGTCTCCCCAGGCATGAACTTGACAAGCAAACCTCCTGGAGGAACTCAGGTGAGTGCATCACCCAGGGTGGGTGAAAGGGGAGTCATGCCCAGGCACTAGCAGGGCACTGCCCCATGTCACTGTCCACTATCACTGCCACCGGTTGTGTGGGATGGGGCGGGGGCAGGGGGGGGGGTGGGTTGCGTCAGTGGTGCTGGTGGCTGGGGAGCGGGGGTTCCAAGTGAACATTTGTGTACTGGGTTGGCCTTTAAAAATGGCGCCCAATTCTTCACTCTATGTCTTTTTCACTCTCTCTCTCTCTCTCCAGCTGTTTTGTGAATGTTTCATTGCTGCATATGGCCAGGAAAACATCGCAGGCAATACCTTCAACATAAACTTAAACAGCTGCTGACTTCAGAAAAAAAGATTGCCCATCAAGACTTTAAATGGTTTATAATATATATCATAGTTTCTGCACAGAATCCAGGAAAAATCAGCCCCAAATTAACCCTATATGTGCCCGACTCTTATTCTATGCTGCCCACCAATGCACCTCACCACCTACCCATTCACTCACTCACCCACACTTGTTTAAAAGTCTGGATCTTTAAAGCCTACCTGAATATGGCAGCTGGTGCTCTTTTAGGTAGTCATGTCTTCTCCTTCTCCTGACTCTACTCTGATCACTGAACTGAAAAGGAAGGAGCTGCATTGCCCATTTCTCTGTTGGCCAGGATCAGAACATCCCAAAAGAAATGGGCAACTGTGTTTGTGAAACCTTTGCGGGCAACCTCAATGCCCCCAGCATTGCCACTGACCAGAAAACCTCAACCAATATTGCAACTATTCAGATGGTAAACTCATGTAATTCAGTAGATTCCAATGCTGTGTGGCCAGGTGCAGCTCTTTCATTGTTTATGGAACTTTAGAACAAATAATTCGTTAGAACAAATAAATAGTTAGAACAACCTGATCCTCACCTCTTCCTTGTCTGTTAAGGGTTCTAAGGTTTATTCCATCTGACCTTTGTTTCGTTTATTGGGTTTGCAGCTTGTTTTACTCTTGTATCAGATAAATTTGAATGCAAAGGGAAGTGGATCTGCAATTTGCACAGTCTCAGCTTCCAAAGACTTACACAGTGTTGAACTAACTCACCGGCCATTGGTCGATATTCCCATATTAATTCTACTCCACCTATCTCCAACTAATGTGCACAAACATGCCATCTAAATGGTAAACAGTTTAAAAGGATTTGTGTCCCTCCAGCATTTATCCAAAATCCATCTCATTATAGTCTTGTTGCCTTTTCAAGTAGTTATTTAGTAGTCTCAGTGGATTTTTATCAATCTGATATTCCAGTTCAATCTTCTCTCATGAAACTGTCGAACTTTCAGGCCATCAAACCAATTTTTCTTTGAAAGATCTATCCATTTAGTTCACTTCCTCTGCCTGTTTAAATGTTTCCTTTCTCAAGGTTTACCCAGGTTGCCTAATCTCTCCCTTTGTTCTTTGTCCCGATCTTACATTTCTAATCTCTGGTTGCCAATTCTCCAACCAGTGGAAATATTTTTCCTATTTTCCTCATCTAAGTCCCACCTAATTTTGCCCACCGTTACATGATCTCTTTCTGACCTTCTCTGCTCGGATTTCTACTCAAAAGCCTGTCATCCCTGACATCTCAGTGAATCACCTCAAAACCTTCTCCCTAACTTTGCTAAGATTCCCAAAGCAGGTTTTCCAAAGGTGCATACATATTTTAATTGCACATAAGCAATTATTTATGGATGACTATCATAGCCTTTTTAATTTCTGTACTTGATGCTCCTACTTATACAAGGAACAAAGAACAATATAGCACAGGAACAGGCTCTCTGGTCATTAGGCGGCCTCTATCCCTTTGTTCACCTCCCATTCCTGTGAAAATTGTTAACATGCCTGCTTCCATCATCTTCATTGGCAGTGCATTGCAGTCATCCACCACTCGGTGGGTGAAAAACTTTCCCCGCACGTCTCCCTTAAAATTACCACCTCTCATCTTAAACCTATGCCTTCTTGTAGTCAACACTTCCATCCCTGGAAAAAGCCTTTGAATATCAACCCCATCTATGCCTCTCATAATTTTGTAGACTACTATCAGGTCGCCTCTCAGCTTCCAGCTTTCCAGTGAAAACAATTTGAGTTTATCCAACCTTTCCTCATAGCTAAAACCATCCAGACCAAGCAAAACCCTGGTAAACCTTCTTCGCTCCCTCTCCAAAGCATCCACATCCTTCTGGTAGTATGCCAACCAGAACTGCATGCATTATTCCAAATGCGACCTTACTAAAGTTTTATGCAGCTGTAATATAACTTACCAACTTTTATACTCGATGCCCTGGCTGATGAAGCAAGCATGCTGTGTGCCTTCTTGACCACCTTATCTATCTGTGTTGCCTCTTTCAGGGACCAACGTATCCACATGCCCATTTGTATACAAAAACTGAGAATGTGGGAATAACTCAGCAGGTCTGGCAGCACCCGTAAGATGAGAAAGCAGAGTTAATGTTTCAAGTCCTTTTGACTCTTGATCAGAATATTACCCGACACATTCTCCCCTGCTTCAGTTCTGATGAAGAGTCAAAAGGACGCGAAATGTTGGCCAGAATTCTCCAGCCATTCATGCCAACAGATTTTCTGATCCCGCTGCAGTGAACGAGGAGATTTGACTGAGCGCCAAATTCTCTATCCTCACTTGCAGCGGTGGGGCATGAACAGCTGGAGAATTCCAGCCATTAACTCTGCTTTTTCTCCTTACAGATGCTGCCAGACCTGCTGAGTTTTTCCAGCATCCTCTCTTCTTGTTTCAGATTCCAACATCCTCAGTATCTTGCTTATTTTTGCCTATTTGTCTGGTTGATTTATCAACCTATCTAGTTGAACTTTGAACTCTATCTTAAACAAACATTAAAAATAGACGGAAAGACAGAGCAGGCCTGTTCGAGAAATGGTCCCAACACTAACCTCAAGATATATTGATACATCCCCAAATCCCCAAAAATATTCATTAATTTCTACTCGCGCTTTGGGAGGAATTTTGCACTTGTGTTCGCTGTGACCGCAAATGGCAACTTATGCTAAATCCCGCGAGAGTTGGGAAACAAGATTCTCGCCGGCAAGATTATGTTTCCCAAATTTCTCCCCCCTCAGCAGTGATGTAATGAGGTTCTTTATTTCCATACATTATAATAAATTTCCATCTAATTAAAGGGCTTGCCAGCCACATGATCTCCCCCCCCCCCCCCCGTCACTGAATATTCATACCTCGCCAATTTGACATCATGTCAGTGAGGTTTACAACAGCTATACAAGAACGGGAATCAGTTGAGCATAACCTGTTGGTGGTGCCAGGGTAGGGATAGCCTCTGGGGCAAGAAAGAAATGCCCAGATCGTGCCCTTATACTGCCTGCAGCACATGTTGGTATTGCCATCTGGCACAGGTTGTCACTGCACCAACATGGCAATGCCAACCTCTGCCTGGGGCAGTGCACAGAACAAGCCCTCTGGGGATCCCCATTGGGAGGGTATCCCCTTTATGTGGTGGAGTAGCGGGGCAGCACGGTGGCACAGTGGTTAGCACTGCTGCCTCACAGCGCCAGGGACCTGGGTTCGATTCCCGGCTTGGGTCACTGTCTACGTGCAGCCAGCATGTCCTCCCCGTGTCTGCGTGGGTTTCCTCCGGGTGCTCTGGTGCTCTTACACAGTCCAAAAGACCTGCTGGTTAGGTGCATTGGCCATGCAAAATTCTCCCCCAGCGTACCCGATCAGGTGCCGGAGTGTGGTGACTGGGGGATTTTCACAGTAACTTCATTGCAGTGTTAATGTAAGCCTACTTGTAACTCTGATAAATAAACTTTAACTTAAAAAACTATGGGGAGGGCCGATGCCTGTGAAGGTTGGGGGTGGGGGATGGCTGTGATGGAGGGACAATGGCTGTGAGGGGGAGGATGCCTGCAATATTGCTGTGATGGTGGGGGAAGTGGGGGAGAAGAGTGGCCCCATACTTCCAGGATGCGGGGAGTCATCCTGATGCTGGTGGGGGTGGCGGGGTCGGGGGGGGAGGGGGCATCCTCCGTGTCTGTGGAGGGAAGTAAATTTTTTGTGCAGATCGGGTGATGGATGGTGTCAATTTAATGATGGTGCCTTGATCTCCGTGGACGTGGCCTTGCTAGCTCTACCAGGCCCCGTCCTACCAGAGTTACGGCGCAGACCAGGCTCTCAGGTTCTCGGTGCACTGATCACCAGAAAATCTGGTCTGAAAACTCAGCTGTGTTTCTGGAAATATATTTGCCAGTCTTCAGTCAGAGTCTGAGAATTTGCCAAATTTCAGGAAAATTCCACCCTGTATGTCCATTAGCAAAGATTTATGTGCATATTGTCACATTTCCTCAGTATAATTTCCAATACATTTCTAGTCAAATAAAATTGGTAAGTGCATCTGCAATTTGCACATTTCCAGTCAAGCTTTCTGCATTGCATCTTATCAAATGCCTTTTACAAATCCTCTGTAAAATTTCTATTTAAATTCTGCGTGATACTTGAATTTCTCTTTTCCGCCTTCATGGGCTTATCAGCCCTATTCCACATTCTTTAGCCTTGCCCACATGCAGCCTTCTTGAAAGAACCATACTTGGGTTGCTTATTTTGTCAACTGGCCTCTCTATGGTAGGATTTCCAGCCCCATTCAACACTGGGATCAAAGGACCTTTGGCTCAACTGATGCATTCAAACCTGGCATAGGTGGCATGGTGGTGCTGTGGTTAACACTGCTGACTCACAGCACCAGGGACCCAGGTTCAATTCGAGGTATATAGAGAGGTTACAGGGATAGGATGCTCTGTCGAAGAGTCGGTGCTGACTCAATGGGCCAAATGGCCTCCTTCTGCACTGTAGAGATTCTACAATTCCCGCAGTGGATCCTGCCACAACAGGGCTGAAAAAATGTTTCTCCTTTTAGTTCAGAAGAATGAGAGGTGTTATAATTGAAACATATGGGGATGAGACAGGATAAATGTTGGGATGATGTTGCCACTCATGGGCGAGTGTAGGACAAGAGGGCATAGTCGCAGAATAAGGGGGTATTCATATAAAATGGATTCCAGGAAGATTTTCTTCTTTCAAGGAGTAGTGAATCTTCAGAATTCTTTATTCCCAGAAGCTGTGGAAATTGAGCCCTTGAACATTTCCAAGCCTGAGATCAAATGCTATAGATTTAAAAAGGTTGCAGGTTGCTTTAAGAGCTGATCACATGTTTTGAAGGTGATGTCATTAGGGTGTTGCAGAGGTTGCTGTTTTACTGAAAGTAAAACAGCAACTCTGTGCAGCCAACATCTCCTGGAGTAAATCTGTGGTTGTTACTTTGAAACCACATGTGCAAATCTCAGCTTTCCTTTTGTTCAAAAGCCAAAGGCTCTAATATAGTTAGGACATTGCACAGAAAGAAAATTGGCAATGAGGATGAGATTTCGTCGCGGACATTAAGAAAACATCCAAAGTAAAAGAAAGGCATTGTAGGCCCTCACACCTCGAATCTGTAAAGACTGGGACAAAGTAACAACATGCTTAAAGAAGACAAGTAAGAAAAAAAGCTCTCTGTGTGGTTTTAAAAGGAGCATTTTCCGATCAGGGTAGTGTGAGATTCTGGGCAACATTTGGCATATTTGAAGAGGTATGCTTTGTTTCTTCAGAAGGAACTCTTCAAAATGCAGCTAATGAAAATACAACAAAACTTACTCCAACTTACAACTCAAAGAAAGGGTTTAATAAAGAACCATCATTACTGTGGTGGACCTCAGTTGTGCCTTTGTCCTATATGGACCACCGTTGTGTGTGCTTGTCATACCTGGACACATCCCCTTCCAGTTTGGGTCCTCCCCTCAGCACCTAGTATAAAGGTGGCTGTCTCCTCCCCCTTGTTCAGTCCAGGTCGGTTATTTGTTGGGATTTGCTCCTGATTCTGCTGTGAATAAAAGCCTACACTTATATTGGCACACCGGTAGTCTTTCGCCTTATTGATAGCGCATCAATTACTCCAAACTTGGGGCCTCGCCCTGGGCTACTCCAAGTTCTCCACAATTCTACATTGTTCCTTATTTATAGTGAATCAGCTGGTTAGTTGACTATTACATCACTCTGTAATTGGTTCCATGGTTTACTGGGTCAGCTGACCCTTCCACCTTGTTCCCATTGGTCACATTACATCCAATACAAAGTTGTCACCGGTTACATTCTAACATGCTTTGCTGAATGGCTGCGGCCATTTGAAAAAAATGGTCAACGGTCTCCAGGGTAAAAAGGGGAGTACTGGGAAGACAGTAAAAAATATATATGGAGCAGTCTGGAGTTGCCAGTGCCTGCAAGAGAAATGATGGGTCAACTAGGATCCATGGGCCCTTTCAATGAAGAAAATGAGTTCTTATGCAGAACATTTTCAGTATTTCGTACAAGCAAAAAAATTGCAGAGTTGCTCATATCAGTTTTTTTCACTACAAGAGGAATCAAAACCTTTAATTTGCTCCAGAACTTGTTAAATCCAGCAAAGCCAGGAACCAAAACTTATGACTTGACAAAGATCCTTGAAGAACATTGCTCACTAAAGCCATTGATCATTGCAGAATGATTCAGGTTCCACCGAAGGAATCAAGTGGAAGGCGAAAGCAAATTAGTTCATAAGATATAAGATATAGGAGCAAAATTAGGCCATTCGGCCCATCGAGCCCGCTCTGCCATTCGATCATGGCTGATATGCTCCTCATTCCCATTTTCCTGCCTTCTCCCCTTAACCCTTCAACCCATTGCCAATTAAAAGCCTGTCTGACTCCTCCTTAAATTTACTCATTGTCCAATCATCCATGGCACTTTGGGGTAGCGAATTCCACAAATTTACAACCCTTTGGGAGAAGTAGTTTCTCCTCAACTCTGTTTTAAATTTGCTACCCCTTATCCTAAGACTATGACCTCTCGTCCTAGAATGCCCCACAAGAGGAAGCATCCACTCCACATCTACTTTATCCACACCTTTCATCATCTTGCATACCTCAATTTGATTTCCCTTCATTCTTTGAAATTCCAGAGAGTATAGGCCTAAACTGTTTCATCTCTGGCACAACATTGTGAGTCTGTTGAGTTGTTAGCGGGTTCACTTCAAGAATGTCTAGTTTGTGGTCTCCAAAATGAGGCTTCCCGAAGAAGATTGTTTACTGGGCATGCTTTGACTTTAGATGCAGCAGTAGAAATCGCAGTGTCAATGGAACTGGCTGACAAAGCGGCTTCACAATTTGATGCAGGAATGAAGATCCACAAGTTGGGTACTGCCAAAAAGAAATCAGAACAGCAACAAGCATGTCATAGACATGCCAAAATAGACCATTCAGTGAGTGAATGCTGGAGCAAGGATAGTCAGTGCAAGAATTGCGGCAATATAGATCACATTGCAAAATCTTGTTGGGCTCGACCAGCTTCTCCTGAGAAAAATATTCAGAAGAATCTGGCTACCTTCAAGAAAAAGAGCAAGTTGCATTCCACAAAAAATAACTTACAACATGGAAGAAAGCAATTATGACTGTGAAAAAAAGAATGTCCAGAAATATGATGAAGAGATCCCATTGAATGTAATATCCATACAGGGTGAAGCACATAGATTCTGGGTGATTTCAAAGTTAAGTGGACAATCTATTTGGATGGAGGTTGATACTTCCTGAGACTCCATACCAACAAAAGATGAAGCATCTTCCTTTAAAATTAGCTGATGTGATTTGAAGGACATACATGGAGGAGATTGTGCCGTTAAAAGGTTAAATCATGGTTAATGTACAGTTGAGTGGACAAACAGCAGAGTTGCCTCTCCATGTGGTCCAGGGTGATTTTCCAGCTTGATTTGGGGGATCATGGTTGGAGAAGATAAAGCTTAACTGGAGTGCTGTCAATAGACCGGCCAATGTCAAAGCAGACCTACAGCGCCTCGTGGATAAATACAAGAATGTATTCGAAGGGATGCTTGAGTCAATGAAGGGAGTTCAAGTAAATCTCAAGATAAAGCCTAATTGTCAACCAAAAAGTCTTAAAGCACGGTGGCACAGTGGTTAGCATTGCTGCCTCACAGAGCCAGGGGCCCGGGTTCAATTCCGGCATCGGGTCACAGTCTGCATGGAGTTTGCACATTTTCCCCATGTCTGCGTGGGTTTCCTCTGGGTGCTCCAGGTTCCTCCCACCATTCAAAGCTCTGCGGGTTAGGTTGATTGGCCATGTTAAATTGACCAGAGTGTCAGGAAGATTCATGGGTTGGGTGTGTAAGGCTGTGGGAATAGGGCCTGGGTGCAATTGTAGTTGGTGTGGACTCAATGGGCTAAATGGCCTCCTTCTGCACTGGAGGGATTCTATGATAGCATGAGCAGTGCCATATGCAATTTGTCCCAAGTTTGAAGAAGAATTAATATGATTTGTTAACACTGGGGTGTTAGAGGATGTTACATTGATTGACTGGGCAACCCCTATTGCACCTGTCATGAAATCCGTTCTCCGATCACCCCCTTGCAGAGTTCCACACTTAACCCCTGGGGGTGATCAGCAAAGGCAACTCTGCTGATCATCTCCACCCTGGCAGAGTTCCCTCCCTCCCAGCCATGTAGAACTCCCCATTTGTCTCCAATTCCTATCATGGCTATACCCGCTCTGACTTTACTCTACCCCCATTCTGGCTCCACTCCCTAGGCACCGCCCTGGCACAGTAATTGTGCCAATACGTAGTGCCATGGTGTCCGGTGGGCAAGACCAGGGTGCCAGGTGGGCACTGTCAGGGTGCTAGGGGGAAGTGCCAGGCTGATACTGCCACATGGGCATGGCAGCCCTGCCGGGCCCTGCCCCTGACCACCTCAAGGCTTCAATGGCCTAGATGACCCCATTGGTGGGAATCAAATTTGATTTTCATCATGGAGAACCTCTGCCAATGAGGTGGATAGGGGAAGGGAGTTTGGATGATAGCATCTGAGACTCGTTAATGACATGTAAACCATGTCATTAATATTTAAATCGGCTTCAAGCCCTTTCTGGCAAAACCGTGCCGGTAAGATTGGTGAGGCGGAAAACTGTGTGCGAACCTTATTATTCATCTCCCGCCCAATCCTACCACATTGACTCACCAAACATCGAGCTGGACGAAGTCGTAAGATCACGGCTTAAGTGTCATTTTGGGACGAGGAAACCATTGCGATCCATGTTGTTATGTCCAGTGTGAATTGGGCCGCAATCCTCCCACACTTAGTGCACTAAAAGAACCCCCACATGAAACACACCGGTTTGGAGTTCCCAGGTGTGTGATTCACCCAAACTGGCTCCCAGCTGTGCGCTGTTAACAAGGGGGAGCTGCATTTACCCTCGACAGTCAGTCATGCCAGGCGGATGGCAGTGTGGAGAGCATCTCCATGCTTCATGGAGGCAGATCTCACAAGGCTTCTGGACACAGTGGAGAAGAGGCAGGCCACCCTCTACCCCAGAGTTGATCTGGAAGCAGGAAAGCAAATGCGACCTGGGATGTTATGGCTGCAGCAGGCAGTGCCAGCAGCTTGGCACTGAGGACTGCCGTCCTATGGCGCAAGTAAATTAATGACCCTGTTTGAGCTGCGAGGGCGAGTGTCTATTTGTCACACCTGGAACGTCCACATAAATCCACTCTCTGCAACCCTACGGCCTTCAAGCACCCGACCCCCCTCGCATCTTCCCCAAATCCCTCTGGCATCCCTCTTCATAATCCCTTCCTGTTGAGGCACGGTCCCGACATATGCCACCTGATACCATTCCCCCCCGCCCCCCACCCGCTCCCCTTGCCCCCCCACTGGTCCTGCTAGCCATAAGCTTTTAATCATGCCCTTTAGTCCCGGCAGGAGAAGATAGCCCACATATTAGAGGGAGAGGGAGAAGACTGGCGGGAGAGTTCCTGAGTTGTGTCCCCTTGCTGTCTCCGAGGACACAGCAATGGAGGTCTCGGTGAAGTCATGCGAGATTCTGAGTGCCTGCGAGGTTGACCTGCGCCACAGAAATAAGGATCCACAGAAACTTCACCCATATCACTTGTCTCAAGTAAGTTTCGATCTGTCCAGACACTTCTCCTTTCCTTGCACTGAACCATGTTTTTTGTCTTGCAGGGTCAAAACCTGATGAGGCCGGACCACCAGGATTCAACGTTCCCTGCAACCCCCCACTAGCATCGTATTGGAAAGCTCTGAGAAAATCATTGACCAGGCATCAAAGGCATTACCCGCACCATCCACCAGTGCAGAACCATGCCAATGATTTGATTTAGGTTTGACAAGTCCGTTTTTTGGGACAAATATTCTTATTCATAAATAATGCTCACTCAAAGTGGCCAGTAGTTGTTATCATTCGATCTACCACATCAGAACAAACCATTGAAAAACTGCAGGGCCTAAGGGATGGGGTGGGGCCTGAAGAGGGCGGGGCCTAAGGGGAGGCGGCGGTGCACACTCTGCAATCGAGGATCAACCGGGGCGGTGATTGGCTAGGTGGGGGGATCAGGACAGTGATCGCCCTGGGGCGAGAGTTATCAGGGTGGCCACTATCCTTGGGGGGGGTGGGTATCAGATCAGTGATCAGCTGGGGAGGCCAGTCATCGGGGGGAGGAGGGCGCGATGACAGGGGTGAGTAGAGGGCAATATCCAGAGGAGTGGGGGAGGGGCGATATCCGGTGGGGGGTGTGGGGGAAGCGACAGATCTCTCAGTGTACTGTATACACTTGTACGCAGGACACAAAGAAATCAAGGTGCATGTGCAATGTGGCCATCTAGTTGTCAACAGCCGGCTTTCCAGTGTGAATAGACTCCATCCACCTCCCCTACTGGCATGAATCACAATTTATCTCTTTTTTTTGACTAAGTGGTATAAGATTGTATCTGAGAGCTCGCCCAAAAAATGGGTGTGATTTTCTCCCATTTTCACACTTGTTTGGCACTTAGAATGAGGTAATATCTGAAGTTCCAAATCATATTTCTAGGGCAAGGACACTCAAATTCACTTGAGTTTTTGATCCCTTTAATCCACTGTTCACAAATGGGAAAGATCTCCACGGGCTGGCCAATGAAATGGGCTTCACAACTTTGTTGCTAAGCCGCTTCTCACCAGTGTTTTGCCCTCCCCAGATGGATTATTGAACTTTGCAGCATCTATTCTGATAAAGTATCTCATTAGCTGTTTGAGAGGTGTTAAAGGGTAATTATTGTGGGTGCGTCGCAATTGGCTTACTGTCATTCTCACTAATTGAATCATGTTGCATGAAATCGTTTGTGGCAAACTTGTATGTGCCTGCCATTTTAATCATGGATGGGTAAACTCTACGAACACAAGCAGCTAACTGCCAATAAACATACAACTCCGTTTTGGAAAAGGAAAAACATGGCCCTCAGCATCGAATTATATCTTAAATCTGTGTCTTGCTTTTGCACCGAACTGGCTTGTGTTTTGGTACCATATATGTTTGAGTTTACCTCAGAGATTTGGGGCTCTAGTCTTGTAACCAAGCACGTAACCAAAACTAACACTCAAGGGCAAGACTGAGGGAATGTTTTGCATTGTCAGAGGCTGTGACGCTAAATGAACATTTTCTGGTTCAAAGGCTGTGAAAACATTCTTTGGGACCATTTGAAGGGGTTAAATAAATCAAAAGATGTCTTGCAATTGTATTATGTCTTGGATGTCCCAAATGCTTCATCATTAATGAATTATTTTTAAAGTGTAGTCACTCTTGTCATGTGGGAAAACATAGTGCTAGATTTACACACAGCAAGCTCCCACAAACAGCGAAGAGATAATGATCAGGAAACCCATTTACCAGTGTTGAGTGAGGATTAAACATTAGCAGAACACTGAGGACAACTCCTTTGGTGTTTTTAAAAATGTGGGTGGCATGGTGGCACAGTGGTTAGCACCAGCACCAGGGACGTGGGTTCGATTGTGGCCTTGGGTGACTTTCTGTCAGTTTGCACATTCTCCCTGTGTGTTCGTGGGTTTCCCCCGAATTCTTTCCACAGTCCAAAGATGTGCAGGTTAGGTGGATTGGCCGTGGTAAATTGTCCCTTTGTGTCCAAAAATGTGCAAGTGAGATGGATTAACCATGGGAAATGTGTGGGGTCACAGGGGTAGGGTGGGGAAAAGGGGCCTGGGTCAGACACTCTGTCAGAGACTCGGTGCAGACTTGATGGGCCAAATGGCCTCCTTCTATGGTGGCATGGTGACACGGTGCTTAGCACTGCTACCTCACTGTGCCAGGAACCCAGGTTCAGTTCCGCCTTCAGGTGATGGCTTTGGCCATGCTAAATTGCCCCTAAGTGTCAGGGAGACAAACAGGGTAAATCTGTGGGGTTACATGATAGGGCCTGGGTGGGACTGTGGTCAGTGCAGACTCAATGGGCCAAATGGCCTCCTTCTGCACTGTAAGGATTCTACGATTGTTTACTGACCTGAGAGGGTAGATGGGGCAACTCTTCCTCTATACTGCATTTTTAAAAATTCATTCATAGGACATGGGCGTCACTGTCTGGTCAGCATTTATTATCCATCCCTAGGTGCCCTTGGAGGGCAGTTGAGAGTCAACCACATTGCTGTGGCTCTGGAGTCACATGTAGACCAGACTGGGTATGGATCGCAGATTTCCTTCCCTAAAGGACATTAGTGAACCAGATGGGTCTTTCCAACAATGGTCATCAATAGATTCTGGATTAGTTGCTCAAGTTTGTGAAGTGGGACCTAAATCTATAGCACGCAGCATCAGAATTGAGGTTGCTACTGTTGAGCCAGGACTGTTACTTGGTTACATATCATAGGATCCTCCAGTACAGAAGAAGGCCATTTGGCCCATAGAGTCTGGACTGACCACAATCCCACCCAGGCCCCATCTCCACAACTCCATGCATTTACCCTAGCTAGTCCTCCTGACACTAAGGGGCAGTTTATCATGGCCAATCCAGCGAACCCCCACATTTTTGGACTGTGGGAGGAAACCGGAGCACCCAGAGAAAACCCACGCAGACACGGGGAGAATGTACAAATTCCACACAGACAGTGACCCAAGCCGGGAATCGAACCCAGGTCCCTGACGCTGTGAGGCAGCAGTGCTAACCACTGTGCCACCGTGCCACCCCGAAAATAGAATATCGAAACAACAGCAGGCTAAAGTCACCTTCTGAACAAATGTTCTTCACACCATCCATGCCACCCAAATAGTATAACTGCCGATGCTTGTGCCCAAAAGTGTCTGATCCTTGATTAAATAACAGTCGCCTCACTTCATACTCAGGAGTTGCCCACTGTGAACAAATGTATTCCTGGAGGTTTCATCACGTGAATTATCTCCATGCTCCAACTATTTGTCAGCTAACATAATTCTCTGACCTCGCTGGTGGCCTGGATTCCCTGGTCCCGTTGCTGTGAATGGAGATTTGGCTGGGCGCCAAATTCTCCATTCTCGCTGGTAGCGGGATATGCGGGACCAGAGAATCCCGGCCATCATCTTTGTGATGCAGTGACTTCGTACACCAATTGGAAAGCAAAAAGACTCATTACCCAATCGGATTATGCTTGATTGTGAGCCAAACAGCCTTTCCAAGCCCCCTGCATTTTCAATATGGTAAAGAGAAAATTTTCAAGTGAAAAGGCAAATAAACTTTTTTTTTACCATTTCAATGATTTTTCTTCAGGATTGCACACAGCTCTATCCTGGAGATTGACCTTCCATTCCTGGGGACTCCAGGCCAGCCCTGGAGAGTTGGCAACCATATTCATTGACTTGATGGGCCGAATGGCCTAAATAGAAACATAGAAAAACTACAGCACAAAACAGGCCCTTCGGCCCCACAAGTTGTGCCGAACATATCCCTACCTTTTTGGCCTACCTATAACCCTCCATCCTATTAAGTCCCACGTACTCATCCAGGAGTCTCTTAAAAGACCCTATTGAGTTTGCCTCCACCACCACTGACGGCAGCCGATTCCACTCCCCCACCACCCTCTGTGTGAAAAACTTCCCCCTAACATTTCCCCTGTACCTATCCCCCAGCACCTTAAACCTGTGTCCTCTCATAGCAGCCATTTCCACCCTGGGAAAAAGCCTCTGAGAGTCCACCCAATCTATGCCTCTCAACATCTTATATGCCTCCAATAAGTCTCCTCTCATCCTATGTCTCTCCAAGGAGAAAAGACCGAGCTCCCTCAGCCTATCCTCATAAGGCATGCCACTCAATCCAGGCAACATCCTTGTAAATTGCCTCTGCACCCTTTCAATCTTTTCCACATCCTTCCTGTAATGAGGTGACCAGAACTGAGCACAGTACTCCAAGTGGGGTCTGATGAGGGTCTTATATAGCTGCATCATTATCCCTGGACTCCTAAACTCAATCCCTCGATTGATAAAGGCCAGCACACCTTACGCCTTCTTAACCACCTCCTCCACCTGCGGGCCAATTTTAGAGTCCTATGGACCCGGACCCCAAGGTCCTTCTGATCCTCTACAGTACTAAGAATCTTTCCCTTTATATTGTACTCCTTCATCCCATTTGACCGGCCAAAATGGACCACTACGCATTTATCTGGGTTGAAGTCCATCTGCCACTTCTCTGCCCAGTCTTGCATCCTATCTATGTCCCTCTGTAACTTCTGACATCCCTCGAGACTATCCACAACCCCACCAACCATCGTGTCATCGGCAAACTTACCAACCCATCCCTCCACTTCCTCATCCAGGTCATTTATGAAAATGACAAACAGCAAGGGTCCCAGAACAGATCCCTGGGGCACACCACTGGTGATCGACCTCCATTGAGAAAAAGACCCATCCATACACACTCTCTGCCTCCTTTGGACAAGCCAGTTCTGGATCCACAGGGCAGCAGCCCCTTGGATCCCATGCCCTCTCACTTTTTCTAGAAGCCTTGCATGGGTTACAAAGAACAAGAACAAAGAACAATACAGCACAGGAACAGGCCCTTCGGCCCTCCAAGCCCGCGCCGCTCCCCGGTCCAGGATTGAATCCTGAATCCAGGATCCCCGCCCAGTTTTCCAGCCTATCTACATACCAATATCCCATCCACCGAGCTGTCCCTCACAGCTACGATGCTTTGTTCATTACAACCTATTAACTCACCCCCACCCCCCCATTCCAGACCATGTGATCTCCAGGGAGAGGCGAAAACCCAGAGTGAAAAACCCCAGGGCCAATATGGGGAAAAAAAAATCTGGGAAATTCCTCTCTGACCCCCTGAGGCGATCAAAACGAGTCCAGGAGATCACAATGGCCCTGATCGGAAAATGCTTCCCAACCCTAGTCATTTCCACTTCCACAAACACCATATGAATTCCCTGCCCCCGAGACAGGTTCCCAACTATCCGCAGTCTCGCTCTGTACTGGCACCAGCAAGATGATCATAGAATGAAGCCTTGAAACGAGAAACCAGGAACAATTAGCCCGCGCCGCTCCCTGGTCCAAACTAGACCACTCTTTTGTATCCCTCCATTCCCACTCCGTTCATATAGCTGTCTAGATAAGTCTTAAACGTTCCCAGTGTGTCCGCCTCCACCACCTTGCCCGGCAACACATTCCAGGCCCCCACGACCCTCTGTGTGAAATATGTCCTTCTGATATCTGTGTTAAACCTCCCCCCCTTCACCTTGAACCTATGACCCCTCGTGAACGTCACCACCGACCCGGGGAAAAGCTTCCCACCGTTCACCCTATCTATGCCTTTCATAATTTTATACACCTCTATTAAGTCTCCCCTCATCCTCCGTCTTTCCAAGGAGAACAACCCCAGTTTCCCCAATCTCTCCTCATAACCAAGCCCCTCCATACCAGGCAACATCCTGGTAAACCTCCTCTGTACTCTCTCCAAAGCCTCCACGTCCTTCTGGTAGTGTGGCGACCAGAACTGGACGCAGTATTCCAAATGCGGCCAAACCAACGTTCTATACATCTGCAACATCAGACCCCAACTTTTATACTCTATGCCCCGTCCTATAAAGGCAAGCATGCCATATGCCTTCTTCACCACCTTCTCCACCTGTGACGTCACCTTCAAAGATCTGTGGACTTGCACACCCAGGTCCCTCTGCGTCTCTACACCCTTTATGGTTCTTCCATTTATCGTGTAGCTCCTCCCTACATTATTCCCACCAAAATGCATCACTTCGCATTCATCAGGATTGAACTCCATCTGCCATTTCCTTGCCCAAATTTCCAGCCTATCTATATCCTTCTGTCGCCTCTGACAATGTTCCTCACTATCTGCAAGTCCTGCCAGTTTTGTGTCGTCCGCAAACTTACTGATCACCCCAGTTACTCCTTCTTCCAGATCATTTATATAAATCACAAACAGCAGAGGTCCCAATACAGAGCCCTGTTACCTTATCGAACACCTTGCTAAAATCCATATAAACCACATCTACCACTTTCCCTTCGTCAGTGTGTTTAGTGACATTTTCGAAGAACTCCACCAGGCTCGTAAGGCACAATCTGCCTTTGACAAAACCATGCTGAGTATTCTTGAGCATACTAAACCTCTCTAAATGCTCAAAAATCTTGTCCCTCAGGATCTTCTCCCTCAGCTTACCAACTACTGAGGTTAGACTCACCGGTCGGTAATTTCCTGGGCTATCCCTATTCCCCTTCTTGAAAATAGGAACTACATCCGCAATCCTCCAATCTTCCGTCTCCATCGACGATGCAAAGATCATCGCCAGAGGCTCTGCAATCTCTTCCCTCGCCTCCCACAGTAACCTGGGGTACATCCCATCCGGTCCCGGCGACTTATCTATCTTGATGCCATTCAAAGATTCCAGCACAACCTCTTTGTTAAAGTCCACATACTCAATCTTTTCAGTCCACCGCAAGCCCGCAGTACATCCACCCAGGTCCTTCTCCTCTGTGAAAACCGAGGCAAAATACTCATTAAGCACCTCTGCCATTTCTACTGGTTCCGTACAGATTTTCCCCCCTTCACCTTTTATAGGCCCTATTCCTTCACGTCTCATCCTTTTACTCTTCACATATTTATAGAACGCCTTCGGGTTTTCCTCAATCCTACCTGCCAAAGCCTTCTCGTGACCCCTTCTGGCTCTCCTAATTTCCTTCTTTAGTCCCTTCCTACAAGCCGTATACTCATCTAGATCCCTATCTTCGCCAAGCTCTCTGAACCTTTTGTACGCTTTCCTATTCTTCTCGACTAGGTCCCGCACAGCTTTCGTGCACCACGGTTCCTTTAACCTACCAACTCCCCCCTGTCTGCTCGGAACATTGTCCTGTAGAACTCTAGACAGACATTCCTTGAAAAACTGCCACTTCTCTTCAGTACATTTGCCCGAGAATACCTCCTTCCAATTTACTCCTCTAATTTGCTGCCTTATGTCTTCATATTTCCCCTTACTTCATATAAATGCTTTCCTAGCTTGCCTGATCCTCTCTTTTTCCAATGCAAGCATAAAGGAGATAGAGTTATGATTGCTATCCCAAAGATGCTCTCCCACCGAGAGATCTGACACCTGTTCAGGTTCATTGATCAGTATCAGATCAAGTCCAGCCTCTCCTCTTATAGGCTTGTCCACATGCTGTGTTAGGAAACCCTCCTGAACACACCTAACGAACTCCTCCCCATCCAATCCCCTTACCCTCGGGATATTCCAATCTATGTTTGGGAAATTAAAGTCTCCCATCACAACAACTCTGCCATTATTGCATCTCTCCAGGATCTGTTTCCCTTTCTGCTCCTCCACCTCCCTGTTACTATTGGGCAGCCTATAGAAAACTCCCAGCAAAGTGATCGACCCCTTCCCACTCCGAACTTCCACTCACAGAGACTCTGTGGACAATCCCTCCACAGCATACACCTTCTCTACAGCTGTGACACTATCCCTGATCAGCAGTGCCACTCCACCCCCTCTCTTGCCTCCCTCCCTGTCCTTCCTGAAACATCTGAATCCCGGCACCTGGAGTATCTAGTCCTGTCCCTGAGACATCCAAGTCTCCGTAATGGCCACCACATCACACTTCCAGGCATCGATCCACGTTCTGAGCTCATCCCCTTTATTCACTATACTCCTGGCATTAAAGTAAACACATCTCAATCCTTTGGTCTGAGCTCTCCCCTTCTCTACCCCCGTCCATCCTCCCTCTTGCACTGTCTATAACCCTTCTCGGTTTGCGAGCTAACTTCCTCGCTCCCAGTCACCTCGTCTCGATCCCCTCCTCCCAACCTATCTAGTTTAAACTCTCCCCAGTAGCCTAAGCCAACTTTCCCGCCAGGATATTGGTCCCCCTGGGATTCAAGTGCCACCCGTTTGTGTGTACAGGTCACACCTGCCCCTAAAGAGATCCCAATGGTCCAGGAACCTGAATCCCTGCCCCCTGCACCAGTCCCTCAGCCACACATTCATCCTCCACCTCACTCCATTCCTGCCCTCACCCTCCCGTGGCACAGGCAGCAATCTTGAGATTACTACCTTTGCTTTCCTCCTTCTCAGCTGTCTCCCTAACTCCCTATACTCTCTATTCATGACCCCTTCCCCCTTCCTTCCCACATCAGCGGTACCAATATGTACCGCTATCTCGGCTCCTCTCCCTCCCACCTCAGGATTTCTGGGAGTCGACCAGCGACATCCTGGATCCCGGCCCAAGGGAGGCAGACCACCATCCGAGACTCCCGCCTGCCTCCGCAAAAACGCCTGTCCAACCCCCTTACTGTCGAGTCCCCGATTAACACTGCCTTCCTCCCCTTTTCCTTAGCCCTCTGAGTTACAGGGCCGGACTCCAGTCCGGAGACACGGCCACTGCTGCTTCCCCCAGGCGGGCTGTCCCCCCCAGCAGTACGCAGGCAGGAGTACTTGTTGTGTCGGGGCACATCCACCGGGTGCTCTCAATCACCCGAGCTTTACCCTTCCTGGCCATCACCCACTTGGCCTCCACCCGTGGCCCTGGTGTGACCACCTGATGATAGCTCTTGTCTATCACCTCCTCATTCTCCCTTAACAGCCTAAGATCCTCGAGCTGCAGTTCCAGCTCCTTAACACGGTCCCTCAGGAACTGCAGCTCGACACACCCCTCACAGATGTGGATGTCCGGGAGGCCCGGTGCCTCCAGGACCTCCCACATCCTACACTGGGAACAACACACTGGCTTCACACTCATATTTCAACCTTTTTACCAAGGTACACAGAGAAAAGTAAATATGAAAAAACCCACCCCTGCTCGCCCTGTCCCCCGAAGCCCTGTGAGCCAAAGCCCTTATAGCTCACACTCTGCTCCTTGCTCACTCCGCTGCCCGCTGTATACTGCAGCCTACCTTTTATACTTCACGCACTTAAAAAAAACCCTTCCCAGACTCCTTAGCAGCCCACTTCCAGTTTTCAGTTTAAAATTAAGAAAAAAACTACTCGAAAAATAAAGGCAAAATACACACTAACTAAATAAATAAATGAATCTCTCACCAGCACTCCTGCCACAAATCATTCCCTCTCTGCTTGCTCCAGTGGAACAATGAAATCTGCTCCTATATCTCATTAAGAAATCTCACAACACCAAGTTAAAGTCTAACAGGCTTATTTGGAATCACAAGCTTTCGGAACACTGCTCCTTCATCAGGTGACTCACCTGATGAAGGAGCAGCGCTCCAAAAGCTCGTGATTCCAAATAAACCTGTTGGACTTTAATCCGGCGTTGTGAGACTTCTTACTGTGCTCACCCCAGTCCAACACCGGCATCTCCACCCTCATGCCTATATCTCATGACTCATTAATTGTTGAGAAGCGTTTGAAGATGCTTTAACATATTGAGACTTGCATAAAAACAAGTATTTAATTGTACAGACTTGCCAGACAACAGGAGACACAACAGGATGTGTGGGAAATAGAAATGTTACAGCAGTGCCCACAAGGGGACTATTTTCTTGGATCTGTGGGGGTTTGATGCACATTGCAAAGCATTCATTCCATTTGAATTGCTGTCACTGGAGACTATTTCCCACCACTATCATACCTCCCCTTGGATAACAATGTTCACACACAAAATAGCTAAAGATAGCACAATCTATGTGCTACTGTCTTCAATTTTCAGTGTGAACATGACAGTGTTAATGCAACTGCTAAGCGTATGTATGGAGCAGCTGAATCAGTTTCATCACTTCAGACTAAAATAAGTCCTCACCTCATTATCATAATGTGTACTCCGACAATTAATCACAGTAATTTTGCATCTAGGAGCTGGAGGCAGTAAGTTAATGATTGGCTGCTGCAGAAACAAACAGCCTTGAGAAACTGGAGTGTGTCCAGCTTGCTGGGAATCTATCTGCAAAGGCATGTCCTGATGATAGTTACTCGATATTCTTATCACATCCAGTGAAGCAAACCCTGCTGAATAAACAGCAGTGATAACTTCTAAATCAGACGGATTATCTCTACCTTATGCATTGAACAACTCACCGTGCTCTTCATACGCAGGTGGATTTCAGACACTTTGAAGGACAAAATCGTGGACAACAAATGCGAGGGGGGGTGGGGTACAGTGGAGGCGGAAAGAAACCATAGGGCAGGGGGAAAGAGAAGAGTTTTGGAGGAACTTTGTATAAATGAGGCAGGGAAAAAGAGTGGCCGGGAGCACGTTTTGTACCAGTGATCATCGGTGGTGGAAGACAAAGAGAGTTCAGAAACACATAATGAAAGAAATGAAAGGTGCAGGTAGAAAATTAACACAAGCAGGGTAGGGATCAGGGAGGGACGTGATATTGGGGACAGGAAGTTTTAAGTCAATTATTTTTAAATAGTATAAATCAATTTTGAAATTAGCTATGCATGTGTCAAAGGCTTACAGTGGAATGTTGCAGCTTTGGAATCACGTCATTAGGGCAAAGAATGAGGCCACTTGATGCATTGAGTCCATGCTGGTAATAAATATATTCAGCATTCTCCTAGGGGCTGGTGAAGGTGGGTGGCAATGGATGGTGGGTGCGTGAGTGAACACAAACAAAATTATAAACCCACTTTAGTTTATTTATTAGTGTCACAAGTCGTCTTACATTAACACTGGAATGAAGTTACTGTGCAAATCCCCTAGTCGCCACACTCCCGCACCTGTCCAGCTACACCGACAGAGAATTTAGCGTGGCCAATGCACCAAACCAGCACGTCATTCGGACTGTGGGTGGAAACCGGAGCATTCGGAGGAAACCCACACAGATCATAGAATCCCTACAGTACAGAAGGAGGCCATTCGGCCCATCAAATCTGTACCAACCACAATCCCACCTGGGCCCTATTCCTGTAACGCTTATTTATCCTGCGAATCCCCTTGACATTCAGGTCAATTTAGCATAGCCAATCAATCTACCCATACATCTTTGGACTGTGGGAAGAAACTAGAGCACCCGGAGGAAACGTGTAAACTCCACACAGACAGTGACCTGAGGCCAGAATCGAACCTGGGTCCCTGGCACTGTGAGACAGCAGTGCTAACCACTGTGCCACCATGCCCGTTTGTGATCTTGTTCCAGGGAGAAAAAGGTGAGCCACATGATAAACTTACCCTTATATGTGAACCTGACAGCTGCCAGAGTTTGTGGAGATTTCCATGCCATTAATTAGGTGAGGTTTTGAACCCAGTTTAGAGCCATCTAAAGGTTGTTGTTACACAGCCTTTCAGTGAGATTCCACTACTCATATTGACTAAGTAAAGGTTATTTTCTCACAGACGATTAAACATAATTTTCAAGATTACTGTGGAGAGAGAAAGCAGATAATGCAATGTAATGTGTGACATTGCTGTTCTGCAGTTTCCCAGAGAATTAAATACAGCTGCATCAATTTCTTGGTGTGTCAGCTAGTTAATGAAACAATTACATGAAATGTAAGAAAACAGAGGCGAAAGAAGCCTATTAAATTGAAATCCTGTATTAGTAGCTGTTTCATAGTATAACAGAATGGTCAGCAACTCTCCTGTTTTAACACAAAGTCTGATACAGGAGAAGGAAAATGCCATTGTGCCTTCACAGTGCGGAGGGGGGGGAGACATATATTTAAACAATTTTTATACCGCTGATTCCAAACACTGGCAATGTGATGTTTTTGTAATGATCTATTTAACCTGAAGTGTATCATTATCGCAAGTACTATGTGAGAAATGGGAAAATAAATTGAAAGTACTTAATTATAATGCTACCATTGTAGAAAAGAGTTGAGAAGTCTGTGGTCTTCTAAGATTATTGATGATAATATAATATGTTATCTCCGAATCGTGCGGAACCAAGGGAAGGTGGTGGCATAGTGGTGTTGTCACTGAACTAGTAATCCAGAGACTCACAGCAATGCTTTGTGGGCCTGGATTCAATTCCCACCACGGCAGATGGTGGAATTTGAATTCAATAAAAAATCTGTTATTAAAAATCTGATGACCATGAAACCATTGCTGATTGTTGTAAAAACCCATCTGGGTTGTTAATGTCCTTTTAGCGAAGCACTTCAGATCCACAGCAACATGGTTGAGTCTTAAAAATGCAATGGGATGGGCAATAAATGAGTCACACCCACAGCCCTGAACAAATAAAGCAAAATGATCAGGTAGGATCCACAAATAATGTTGCCATTTTCTTTTAAACAAGCCTCGTGTTGTTTCCTGATATGATTAAATACTGCCTTGAGGGAAAAATTTGTTTTAAAGGATTGGATTTGGTTGGGAATTTGAAATGGATAATGAAAGCGATAGATGATCGAGGACAATGGGCAAGGATTCAGGGAATGCTTATTTTCTCGGAGGATTGTCTCTTTTGGAAGTACTTTCCAGTTTAATGCCAGCTCAAATGAAGGGTCATCCTGACTCGAAACATTGGCTCTATTCTCTTTCTACTGTCGGACCTGCAGAGATTTTCTCAGTGGCACAGTGGTTAGCACTGCTGCTTCACAGCGCCAGGGACCCGGTTTGATTCCTGGCTTGGGCCACAGTCTGTGTGGAGTCTACACGTTCTCCCCGTGCCTGCTTGGGTTTCATCCGGTTGCTCTGGTTTCCTCCCACAGTCCGAAAGACATGGTGATTAGGTGCATTGGCCATGTTAAATTCTCCCTCAGTGTACCCAAACAGCACCGGAGTGTGGCGACTAGGGGATTTTCACACTCACTTCATTGCAGTGTTAATGTAAATCTATTTGTGACTCTAATAAATAAACTTAGAAAAAAACTTTTTAACATTAAAAAACTTTAAACTTTTGTTTCAGATTCCTGCATCCGCAGCAACTTGCTTTTCCATTTGCCATTTTGTGTGATGTATACGAGCATGCAACATTTTTTTAAGAAAGGACTTGGCAAGTTTCTGAGGGGAGAATGTTATTAAAAATGGAGGGCTGTGTGGTTTATTCAACTTTCCTCACTGATCAAGGACAGGGGAGCCATGAGATTTACCGGGTTATCCGACAGGAAGATTCGCTCTGTTAAAAGCAAATTGCTGCGGATGTTAGAATCTGAAACAAAAATGCTGAAAAATCTCAGCAGGTCTGACAGCAATCTGTGGAGAGAGAAGTGATGATGTGGGGATGCCGGCATTGGACTGGGGTAAACACAACAAGAAGTCTCACAACACCGTGTTAAAGTCCAACAGGTTTATTTGGTAGCAAAATCCATTTTTTGCGACCAAATTTTGCTGTATTTTGCTACCAAATAAACCTGTTGGACTTTAACCTGGTGTTGTGAGACTTCTTACTGAGAGAGAAGTGTGCCAAGTGCGGGAATTTTACTGGCCTGCCCGCCACAAGAATCGGAGCGGGCGAGGGGTGAAGCATGGGAATGCCTGTTGACTTCAGGTAGGATTTTACACTTTCGGGATGAGCTTGGCCATAAAATCCCACCCGACATTTTGAGTCAGGGTCATCCTGACTTGAAACATTGACTCTATTCTCTCTCCACAGATGCTGTCGGGCCTGCTGAGATTTTCTCTGTGCTCATTTTTTTGGAGCGAACCCGCAGTCTATTCTTTAAGCTCCCACAGAAAGCCGCATTACTGACAATTGGAGATGACAGTGCATGAGATTACGTTATCCAACCAACTGTTTGTGCACATTCTCCCTGTCTCTGCATAGGTTTCCTCCGGGTGCTCCAGTTTCCTCCCACACTCCAAAGATGTGCGGGTTCGTTTGGTTGGCCATGCTAAATTGCCCCTTGGTGTCCCGGGATGCGTAGGTTAGAGGGATTAGTGGGTAAATACGAGGGGTGGGATTGTTGTCGGTGCAACTCCATGGGCCAAATGGCCTCCTTCTACACTGTAGGGGTTTCTATGATTCCGCGATTCAATAGCTTTGATAGGCTCAAGGAGCTTCTCCCATCCTTCCATTCATTGGTTGTTTGTTGAGCTGAACATTTAGAAGACAGAATCAGGCTGTGCCACAGTCAAATAAATCCAATTCAGAAGCTTACCTTGGCCAGCTGACTGTTCTATTGCCTGTTCTCGAGCTGATAGAGTACACTGTTGAGAAAATGTAAGCGTGTAAAGGGTAGATTGGAATGCAGCTCCTCTGAATAGAAGAGTGAAGAGTTAATGGTTTAATTTTATCACTGAATTTAAGTCTTCTTCATACAGCACAATGAGGAGCTTAAGATCAGTATGATTACTTCGAGTGTAACAAAGAATAATTGGAAATAGAATGAATGTCTCAGCTTGACGGTTAAAGCTGCTGTAAAACAAATGTGCTTTACATATAGAACAAAGAACAGTACAGCACAGGAAACAGGCCCTTCGACCCTCCAAGCCTGTGCTGCTCCTTGGTCCAACTAGACCAATCGTTTGTATCCCTCCATTCCCAGGCTGCTCATGTGACTATCCAGGTAAGTCTTAAACGATGTCAGCGTGTCTGCCTCCACCATCCTACTTGGCAGCGCATTCCAGGCCCCCACCACCCTCTGTGTAAAAAACATCCCTCTAATATCTGAGTTATACTTCGCCCCTCACACCTTGAGCCCGTGACCCCGCGTGATCGTCACTTCTGATCTGGGAAAAAGCTTCCCACCGTTCACCCTATCTAGCCCCTTCATAATCTTGTACACCTCTATTAGATCTCCCCTCATTCTCCGTCTTTCCAAGGAGAACAAGCCCAGTTTACCCAATCTCTCCTCATAGCTAAGACCCTCCATACCAGGCAACATCCTGGTAAACCTTCTCTGCACTCTCTCCAATGCCTCCACATCCTTCTGGTAGTGTGGCGACCAGAACTGGATGCAGTACTCCAAATGTGGTCTAACCAATGTTCTATACAGCTGCATCATCAGACTCCAGCTTTTATACTCTATACCCCGTCCTATAAAGGCAAGCATATCATATGCCTTCTTCACCACCTTCTCCACCTGTGTTGCCACCTTCAAGGACTTGTGGACTTGCACACCTAGGTCCCTCTGTGTTTCTATACTCTTGATGGCTCTGCCATTTATTGTATAACTCCTCCCTGCATCATTTCTTCCAAAATGCATCACTTCGCATTTATCTGGATTAAATTCCATCTGCCACCTCTCCGCCCAATTTTCCAGCCTATCTATATCCTGCTGTATTGCCCGACAATGCTCATCGCTATCCGCAAGTCCAGCCATCTTTGTGTCATCCGCAAACTTGCTGATAACACCAGTTACACTTTCTTCCAAATCATTTATATATATCACAAATAGCAGAGGTCCCAGTACAGAGCCCTGCGGAACACCACTGGTCACAGACCTCCAGCCGGAAAAAGACCCTTCGACCGCTACCCTCAAATATGCAAACCTGGAGCAGTGGCTTCAGTGAGGCTTGGCTAGATTTACCTGGCAGCTATCTGTTTCTCAGTTACACTGCCTTCTATGTAACTGAGATGAATGGGCAGATGGAAGAGTTGCAGCGGTTGAAAAGGAGAGGAAAAAATCAGATCATTAAGTTCAACTTTAAACAATGCAGAAGCAACATTCCCTCTTTTGTCCTCCTCTGGAATCCTTTTCTTACTTACCTCTTCTGTTCCAAAGCCAGTGAGTCACACTGAGCATAAAAAACAGCAGGTAACATCATGCCATGTCCAACTGCTCTGTTGATGCCTGCTCACCAGCAATTTGGCACAATGGCACAGTGATTAGTACAGCTACCTCACAACGTCAGGGACCCGGGTTCGATTCTAGCCTCAGGTCACTGTCTGCGTGGAGTTTGCACATTCTCCCCATGCCTGCATGGATTTCCTCTAGGTGTTTCAGTTTCCTCCCACGTTCCAAAGATCTGCAGGTTGGGTGGATTGGTCATGCTAAATTGCCCCTTAGTGTCCAAAGATGCACAGGTTAGGTGGATTGGCCATGCTAAATTGCCCCTTGGTGTCCAAAGATGTGTAGATTAGGGGATTATTGGGGTAAATATTTGGGATTACAGGGATAGAACAGAGGGGTGGGCCTGCCTAAGATGCTCTGTCAGGGAGTTGATGCAGACTCGATGGGCTGAAAAGCCTCCTTCTGCACTGTAGGGATTCTCTGATCCTCAGAACATACTAAAGATGGACAATAAATATTAGTTTGGCCAGCAACCCCATGACCTCCAGATCCCTTTCCAACTGAATTCCTGGATAATTCCCAAATCACATACAGATTTCCTCAGAAATTTCATAGAATCATAAAATTGCTACAGTGCTCAAGGAGGCCATTTGGCCCATCGAGCCTGCACCAACATCAATTCCACCCAGAACCTACCTCCGTAACCCCATGTATTTACCCTCCTAACCCCCCTGACATTCAGAGGCAAATTTGCATGGCCAATCCACCTAATCCCCACATCTTTGGACTGCAGGAGGAAACCCGGAGGAAATTCACACAGACACAGGGAGAAAGTACAACTCCACACAGACATTCACCCAACGCCAGGATTGAACCCGGGTCCCCGGCACAGTGAAGCAGCAATGCTGCCCCAGTTAGTTGAACAGAAATCAGTCCCAGAACCAGAATGCCCAGATCAGAGCGCCACCTGCAGCCTCGGATGCTACGCTACAGTGTCGGGCTATGTCTCCCCAGCTGGTCACCCTACTTTAGACCATCCTCCCTCTGGAAACAAACGCATCCTTTTATTTCCAGCTGAAGTGTTACTACAAGTATAGCATTGAGAGCATTGAGAGCACAGTCTGCAATCGAGCAGGATGTCCTCTTAGTATTGGGTTAAACCGCAAGCTTAACATTATTTTTTAATGATTTAAAAATGTTTACAACTTTGTCCAGACATTTAGCGGGCAGGTTTGAGGACTTTCTGATATTGTTGTGAAGCTGAACAGGATATTTCCTCGCTGTGTATGGTTCAGTGTGTTGTTAGATCATTATCTTCACTCCCTGCCTGTTCTCTCCAATTATACTGCAGGATTTGTGGCGATACAAAACACAAATCATGTCCCATCTGCAGAATAGATGCATTGTAATTGGTCTAACCGAATAGAACAAAGGAGTAAGGTTAATTTATTGGGCATTTTATTTGAGTTTGGTACACTTTGTCATGTTGCTACATACACCCGAGAGTCCATTTAGGTTCCAATTAAAATGTAAATTTAAATATTTAAGGGCTAAAAAATTGTTACGATCTGTTTTTGTGAGACTTGACCTTTTTTTTTCCATTCATTCATGGGAGTTGCTGGCTGGCCAGCACTTACTGCCCAAGGGTTGTCAACCACAATGCTGTGGCTCTGGAATCACATGTAGGCCAGGCCAGGTAAGGATGGCAGATTTCCTTCCCTCAAGTGAAGCAGATGAGTTTTTCCGGCAATCAATTCATGGTCATCAGTAAATTCTTACTTCCAGATTTTACTTTATTGATTTCAAATTCCACCATCTGCCGTGGCGGGATTTGAACCCAGGTGCACAGAACATTAGCTGGGTTCCTGGATTAATAGTCGAGCGATAATACCACTGGGCCATCGCCTTCTTTAAACCTACCCGTGCTCTTAGTCATTGAGGCTGACAGCTTGGTGCTGTCTCTACATTTATCTGATTGTAGAATTGGTCTGTTCTTGGTTCACTGACTGCTCAGCAGAGGACCCAATAGCACGTGGTGCAGCCTGCATGCAGGGGTGCCCTTCCCAGTATGGGGCTCCACCAGGGTATGGCTAAAGCAGCCAGAGATGCTGTACGCTTGACTTGAAGGGTCTCCAGCTTCCACAATAACAACTCCTGCTCTGACCAAGACCTCAAAAAGCTACAAAGGGTTGTAAACATGGCCCAAACCATCACTCAAACCAGCTTCCCACACAGCGGGCCCTATTTTACCAATTTAATTCTAAGTGCTGGGTGGACTTCAAATTGGGAATGTTTCAGATCCGACTTTTAGACCTATTCTTCGGCATACACACTCCACCTGAAAAAATAGCAGTGATTCTGAATCGCGCTGCAGAAGCCTGTGGACGGGGCTTATCGTGCCCGAAACACTGCAGCTCCGATCAGCGCCTCCAACCGTACATGCACAGTAAAGAAAATAGAAAAACGCTCCCCTGCCACATCGCTCCCGGGCCGGATAGTGCTACCCC
The DNA here is from genome assembly GCF_964213995.1 of Mustelus asterias. Classification (NCBI taxonomy): domain Eukaryota; kingdom Metazoa; phylum Chordata; class Chondrichthyes; order Carcharhiniformes; family Triakidae; genus Mustelus; species Mustelus asterias. The sequence goes on along the minus strand of NC_135827.1, from coordinate 11,138,110 downwards.
TGACCCCCACGAACATTGCCCCACCCCCACAACATAACTGACCCCCTTATCCCCCCACTTCCCACTACGCAGACCAATGATGGGCCCCCTCCCCATTCCCCTCCACCGATCACACGCAGAGTGGCAGCGGACCCCCCTGCTTACCCCCTGCCCCTGCCCCCTTAAACCCCCATGCCCTCCTGATCTGAGTCAGAGAGCCATCTGACTTGCCTCCCTCCCCCCCCACCAGAGAACTGTCTGACCCACCTCCGTCAGCCCCAACAGTGAATCATCCGACCCGTCTCTCTCCCTCCCCCACCAGAGAGCCATCTGACCCGCCTCTTTCCCGCCCCACCAGAGAGCCATCTGACCCTCCCCCCTCCACCGCAATCACTGATCTGAGTCAGAGAGCCGCCGGAAGCTCGGAACTTATTTCCTCAGAAGCTAGAGCACCCGAATTGGACCTTTGCGGACCATGTCTGTTTTTTGCACTGAATCTGGATGGGCAAATGTGGTGGTAAAGGGGGAAGCGCTGGTAAGTTTGTGCGTGCAACCCATTAAATCAATTTAAGTGCGTGCAAATGCCCGACTTTACCAAGTTTTTGCGACCGAAAACAGGCGCAATGTGATGGTAAAATCAGGCCCATTGACTCTGTCTACACTTCCCGCTGCCTCGGAAAAGCAGCCAGCATAATCACGGGCCCCACATACCCCGGACATTCTCTCTTCTACCTTCTTCCGTCAGGAAAAAGATACAAAAGTCTGAGATCACGTAGCAAACGACTCAAGAACAGTTTCTTCCCTGCTGCCATCAGACTTTTGAGTGGACCTACGATATATTAAGCTGATCTTTCTTGACACCCTACCTGTAACTACAACACTATATCCTGTGCCCTCTCCTTTCCTTCTCCCCTATTTACTCTATGAATGGTATGTTTTTATCTGTATAGCGTGCAAGGAACAATACTTTTCGCTATATCCCAATACATGTGATAATAATAAATCGAATCAAATCCACCATCACTACAGTTCCACATTGTGGTGCCCAGAATCTTCTATCAGATCCGCTCTAATTCCACAATGTCTCCAAAAACTATGCCCACACTGGACAGTCTCACACCAACTCGTGTCCATTACACTTTGAAGTAACTTTGCTTGTGTAAGTATCTTGACAAAGGTGAAAGAAAACTGGCAATTTAAAGATGGGCTCTTCCAACCCATGGCCTGAAACTTACAAGCTGCTATCATTGTCCATAGGAATTTAAAAGCTATTATAATCACCCACTAAAACCAGTTTCCCCACAGAGAGAACTCAAGGACTGCCCTTAGAAAGAATGGCCTGGTTAATTGCAGTTCCATCTCAGCAACCAACCATTAGAACAAAGAATAAAGAAAGTTACAGCACAGGAACAGGCCCTTCGGCCCTCCAAGCCTGCACCAACCATATTGCCTGACTGAACTAAAACCCACACCCTTCCGGGTACCATATCCCTCTATTCCCATCCTATTCATGTATTTGACCAGACGCCCCTTAAACTCACTATCGTATCCGCTTCCACTACCTCCCCCGGCAGCGAGTTCCAGGCACCCACCACCCTCTGTATAAAAAACTTGCCTCATACATCTCCTTTAAACCTTGCCCCTCGCACCTTAAACCTGTGCCCCCCTAGTAATTGACTCTCCCACCCTGGGAAAATGCTTCTGACTATCCACTCCTTCCATGCCCCTCATAATCTTGTAGACTTCTATCAGGTCACCCCTCAACATCCATCGTTCCAGTGAGAACAAACCAAGTTTCTCCAACCTCTCCTCATAGCTAATGCCCTCCATACCAGGCAACATCCTGGTAAATCTTTTCTGTACCTTCTCCAAAGCCTCCACATCTTTCTGGTAGTGTGGCGACCAGAATTAAACACTATATTCCAATTGCGGCCTCACTAAGGTTCTATATATACATGACTTGCCAATTTTTAAACTTAACTACTTTGTAGAGCATAAGCTAGCAGTGAGCAATATCTACAGAAAGAGTGAGGGGAGTATTGTGGCATATGGTTATTATGTTGAATTGAGCTCTCAGTAACGGACAACTCACAGGTGTGAGATTTTGAGTGGTGAGTTGCATGTCTGTGATTCATAGCTTAATGTTGCACTGAGTCCATAAACTACAGGGGCAGCAATAACTCCTCCTTCTGGTCATCTATGCCCTATCAGGTTTATTATTTCTTACTTCTATGGATGACATGGTGGAACAGAGGTTACACTGCTGCCCCACAAGGCCAGGGGCCAAGGTTCAATTCTAGCCAATTCAGGTGATTGTGTGGAATTTGGACTTTCTCCCCATGTTTGTGTAGGTTTCCTCCGGGTGCTCCAGTTGCCTCCCACACTCCAAAGATGCACAGGTTAGGTTGATTGGCCATACTAAATTGCCTCTTAGTATCCCAAGATGTGTGGGTTAGGGGGTTAGCAGGGTAAATACGTGGGGTTTGCAGTGGTAAATACGTGGGGTTACGAGGATAAGGCCTGGGATAGGATGTTCTGTCAGACAGTTGGTGCAGACTCAATGGGCCGAATTGCCTCCTTTTGTTTTATTAGTGTGACAAGTAGGTTTACATTAATAATGAAGTTACTGTGAAAATCCCCTCATCACCACACTCCAGCACCTGTTCGAGTACACTGAGGGAGAATTTAGCATGGCCAATGCACCTAACCAGCACGTCTGTTTTTTGGACTGTGGAAGGAAACCGGATCATCTGGAGGAAACCCACACAGACACGGGGAGAACTTGCAAACTCCACACAGACAGTCACCCGAGGCTGGAATTAAACCCAGGTCCCTGGCGCTGTGAGGCTGCAGTACTAACCACTGTACCGCCCATGCATCCTTCAGCACTATCGGGATTCGATGATATGCCATTGTGTCGATTTTTTCCAGAACTCACCTGGTCCTGTGATTGAACGAGCTCGTGTTGATTTCATCTCCTGTTTATCCAATGCAAGTGAGAGAGAAGTAAGTGTCAGGAATTAGCAGAGCATTGAATCCACACAAAGGATCAAGTTTGTTGTGTTGAAGGATGTGTGATGTAGGGAAAGTTTGATAGGTTGAATTCCCACTGATTCTCAAGTGTAAGCCTAATATCAACAGCAGATGAGGTAGACTGTTTTAACAATGCTCACTTATCTCCCTCTTGATTGGAAGCTTCACATCACCACTCTGAACTTGCTCAGTGTACACAGGCTAAGGACTGAAATAGGGTTTATTTTGTGAGCTGTACATTTTACATTCATGAGTAATTGTTTTGAAAAGGCATGATTTTGAAACTATCATAACCTCAAAGGTAATGTAAGACAATTTTAAATAATAAACTGATATGATTTATATGGCTGGAAACAAAGTCAGGAAGTATGGGATAAATTTATTTTCTTTTAAATGGGAGAAATGAAAGATATAGTGCACTCCGCAGACCACCTCATTCATCTTGTGAATACATATTTTATTTTAATATTAACAAAAATCTCCACATGGAAATAAGGGCCATTTTTCACTATTAGGTAAAGTGCGACCACTTAAAATCAAACATTTCTTTTGAATAGAGCCGAATATTTTATGAATTACCTGCAATATAAATGTATTAAGAGAATGCGTACAAAACAATATAATCACCACAGTTCTTTAAAAAATGCAGTGGGGAAATTGAAGTGGGTGACTGGAAGTAATTCGTAAAGGAAGGCTTACATTCATTAAGCACCGCTTGCCACCTTGGGATGCCCCAGAGTGCTTTAAAGCCATTGAAGTACTTTTGAAATGTAGTCACTGGTGTGATGCAGGAGATATGACAGTCAATTTGTGCAGAAGGAATTTCCACAAGCAGTAATGTGATATGGCCAGAAAACCCTTTCTTTGGGTGGCACGGTGGTTTGCACTGTTGCCGCACAGCGCCAGGGACCCGGATTCAATTCTGGCCTTGGGTGACTGTCTGTGTGGAGTTTGCACATTCTCCCCGTGTCTGCGTGTGTTTCCTCCGGGTGCTCCCACTGTTCAAAGATGTGCGGGTTAGGTTAATTGGCCATCCTAAATTGTCCCTTAGTGTCCAAAGACATATAGATTAGAAGGATTAGCCATGGGAAATGTGTGGATTATGGAGAAAGGGTGGGGGGGGGAGAGGACCTTGGTAAGATACTCTGCCAGAGAATCGGTGCAGACTCAATGGGCTGAATGACCTCCTTCTGCGCGGTAGGGATTCTAAGTGATGTCGGTTGAGGGATAAATATGAAGCCTGATTTCGGAGGCCACCCACAGGCTGCATTATGGGGGAAAGCTTGGGGTGGGGGGGGGGAAGTGGTGGGGTGGGGGGGGAAGTGGTGGGCTGGGCACCCCTCATATTTTAGATGCCATCTCTGCTGAAAAGAAACCTGGGTGGGGGAGGGGAGGGCATAAAACCCAACCCCTAATTTCACACAATCTCACGCAGTGAGGCTGGTACAAGGTATGGCTGAATGCAGCACTGTTGTAACTGTCCAGTTCATGCAGAGACGCAACGTTGCTACAGAGGAGAGGAAGCTTCACTCTGCGTCTAACCTGTGCTCTACTTGGTGAGTTCCTGATGCTGATATCAGCGCCCAGAATGGAAATTTTCTGGTACATTTATTCCTCATCTTGATAAGCAAAACTGTCACAAGAATTCAATAAAATCAATCCGATACATCTCTCAATTGCTGCGGCAGTAAGTTTGCAGCAGAGTCCTCGGATTTGTGACTGTCCCAGTTACCAACTCCATCTCATTCTCTGATTAAAGTAATGCATTTACATGAGAGGTGTGCACTGCCACTTCCTGAATGCACAAATAGGGCCTTGTGTTAATATTTCATCTAAAGGAAAGCATCTTCACACTATCACACAGAAATATTAACCTCGATCATCTGGTCAAGTCCTGTAGTGGAAAAAGGAACTTACTTTTATAAAGGTCTGGATTTTCACTCGTCAGTTGGCTGCACAGAGCTGTGTAATCTCTCAAATTTCCATACCTCCCCTTGTGGATAAAACGTCCCATGAATGGCAGGATCTTCAGTCCGGAGGGGTCGGTGTGGGATGGAGTCTGGGCAGCCAGCTCTGGATGTAGATTGGAGACGGCCACAGTGGCTGCCAAGTGCCAAGGCGGGCTGTTTAAAAGGTCCGCCTTTGTTCTCAGGGACTTCAGCCCACTTGTGTTTTTTAAACATTAGGCCCTCACCCCTCACATATCCTCACCCTACCCCATGTCAACTCATGTCTACCCATACCCTCAAAAAACTTCATGGCCGGAGTTTTACTGGCCCACCCACCACAGGAATCGGAGCAGGCAAGGGGTGGACCACAGAAAGGTCTGTTGACCACGGACATAATTTTACAATTTTGAGATGAGCAAGACCTTAAAATCCCGTTCCATGACTCTAGACCCAATATCAAGTCAGTGTCAACTCATGCCTCCACCTATCCCCATGGCCCCTTATAACCACTATGTCAGCTTAGTAACAATTCATTCCAAGTCATGACCAACCACCCTTTCCCTTTCGCTCTTCTAGTCAACTCATCCAGCATGTACAATGGGCAGACCTCAGGAGCCATACTGAGATAGCATAAAAATAAAGTTCTAAATATCTACTAATAGATTTCATCAAAAAAACATTCATTCATGAAAGTCCATTCAATACACTTAAATTCCCTCAAACATTTATTTCCATTACCCCACATCAATGATGGCTAATCCTTTAATAACCTTTTTGACCAGTCTATCAAACTGTGAACTTACAGCCTCACGCCCTCCACCCGCCCCCTGACACCTAGGTTCCACCCTCGGTTATGTAGGAGTGGGACTTGATCTGCGATTGAGGGAAGTGCCTGGAATTCTAACAATATCATTCCATGACTGAAGATTGTTATCTCAATTTTGCATCTTTTTGTAAACGTAGCTCAATAACACCGAGTATTCCTTGTTCAATCCAACAATTGTCGACAATATTGGGTAATAAAGTATCAGATTATGTGTGTAAACTTGAGTGCTAAAAATGTCAGTGCCTGTTGCACACTAGGGGTAAATCTACATTGCATACAAACTCAGGATGAATTCTTGTCAGAGCATTAGAGAGTGGTGCTTAATATGCAAAATACATATTACAAGTGGTCTCATTTTCTCTTCATGAGTCAGATAAGACGTAAGTGCGAGTTTATCATGAGACATCACATCAGTGAGGTGATCTCATAACCTACAAGCTTTCTTCATTTTATTGCTTCATAATATACTTGACAATACAAGTTGACAGCAATAGCAACAACTTATATTGATTAATCACCTTTAAAGTAATAAACCACCTCAAGGTCTTTCACAGAATCACTTAAAACAAAATGCCATAATTTCCGTGCTCCAGGGCAGTGTATCTGGAGGTTACCACCACCCTCCCCCGCCCCGCGACCTCCGCCCCCCCCTGAAATTTTATTGGCAATAAAGCCTTTGTTACTTTGAGCCACATCGAGTCACCCTTGATTTATTATAGATGGCAAGAGCCTGATTCATAAGCAAATGGACATTCTGGAGGGATGTGTGCAGAGGGGTGGTGAGACCTGATCCTGCTGGCACAGTCGACAGGGTCAGCAGTTTTTTTTCTTCACACACACACACATGTTTTTTCCCTTTGGGGGACAGTAGGAAAATGGTGGGAGGATTCCTGAGCCGAGTCATGATACCAAATTGCTATCAGCTCTTGTGACTTTGGAAGGAATGAATCATCCGCATTTCAACATCCCAGTCACTATCCAATGATCCTTGCTGCTCACTGCAGATATATTTGCCATCTAACCAACCGGAATACTGGCATCCCAGAAAGGATTAAGTGAGCTCCTTGATGCGCGATTGATTCACACGGGAGGCTAGAACGTACCCGGGAATAAAGGCTTTTATTCACTACAAATAGGAGCACACTACTCAACAATATTATCCCAGACTAAAAACTACTAGGAAGTAACAGTGACCTTTATACTCCTGTAAGAAGGCGGAGTCCTGGGCGGAGCCGAACGGAGTGTACCACATAAACAGTAATAACAGGTGGAACACCCAACAACCCTAACTCCAACAGCAACGAGAGTAACATATATACAAGTACCCATAGTGGTAACCATCTATGGTTCACCACATTCACCCCTCCTTTAAAACAAAGACAGGTGGGGTAAAAAAAACAATAAGAACTGTCCACATGTTCACAAGTTCAGCCGAACCGGAGGTCCGCACCGTCTCTGCGACCTCCGCAGTACCGGCTCCAGTGCCGGTTCTGGTGACCATGGTGACGACCCTCTCTCCGAGGTGGTGTCAACAGACTCCTCCAGTTCCTCTCCCGACCGCCGACCTCGAGATGGCGACAATCCTCTGGACGCAGGCAAGCTGCACACGGGAGTAAGAGGATCAGGTTGAGGTCCCGATGCTGCCCGCGCCATGTCAGGAGGGGAGAGAATGGGCAAAGGAATCCCAACCAGGGGTGCGGGAGTGACAGGGGTTTCCAGGTCCCCTGCAGGCGCCAGATCTCTGATAGAGACCGTGTCCTCTCGCCCGTCAGGATATGCCACATAGGCATATTGAGGGTTGGCGTGGAGGAGATGGACCTGTTCAACCAAATGGTCGGACTTGCGGGCCCTGACATGCCGCCGCAGGAGAACAGGTCCTGAGTAAGTCAACCAAGACGGCAGTGAGGTCCCAGAGGAAGACTTCCTAGGGAAGACAAACATCCGCTCATGTGGGGTAGTGTTGGTTGCCGTACACAGGAGGGACCGGATCGAATGGAGCGCGTCAGGAAGTACCTCTTGCCAACGGGTGACTGGAAGACCCCTAGACCATAGCGCGAGTAAAACAGCCTTCCAGGCTGTAGCGTTTTCTCTTTCAACCTGTCCGTTACTACTGGGGTTGTAACTTGTAGTCCTACTTGAGGCAATTCCCTTAGAGAGCAGGTATTGCCTCAAGTCGTCACTCATAAACGACGAACCCCTATCACTGTGGATATAACTGGGGTAGCCGAACAGGGTGAAAAGACTCCGCAGGGCCTTGATGACCGTGGCAGAGGACATGTCAGAACAGGGGATGGCAAAGGGGAATCGGGAGTATTCGTCAACAACGTTGAGGAAATACACGTTCCGATCCGTCGAAGGGAGAGGCCCCTTGAAGTCGACACTCAGTCGTTCAAAAGGGCGAGTGGCCTGAATGAGGTGTGCCCTGTCAGGCCGGTAGAAGTGCGGCTTGCACTCCGCACAGACCTGGCAGCGTCGAGTTATCGACCTGACATCCTCTATGGAATAGGGCAGATTCCGAGCCTTTACAAAATGGAAGAGCCGAGAGATCCCCGGATGGCAGAGATCATTGTGGAGGGCCTGTAACTGGTCCTCCTGCACACTGGCACATGTTCCACGCGACAGGGCATCTGAGGGCTCATTGAGCTTCCCCGGACGGTACATGATATCATAGTTGTAGGTGGAGAGTTGGATTCTCCACCTCAAGATTTTATCATTCTTAATCTTTCCCTTTAACGTGTTGTTGAACATGAAGGCCACAGACCGCTGGTCCGTGAGCAGGGTAAATCGTTTGCCAGCCAAATAATGGGGCCAATGCCGTACGGCCTCCACAATGGCCTGAGCCTCTTTCTCCACAGAGGAGTGCCGAATTTCAGGGCCTTGGAGGGTGCGAGAGAAAAAGGCGACGGGCCTGCCCGCCTGGTTAAGTGTGGCGGCCAGGGCGAAATCTGATGCATCACTCTCCATCTGAAAGGGGATGGACTCATCGACAGCGTGCATCATGGCTTTCGCGATGTCGGCTTTTATCCTTTCAAAAACTAGGCGAGCCTCTGCTGTCAGGAGAAAAGAGGTAGATTTTATGAGCGGACGGGCTTTGTCCACATAATTGGGGACCCACTGTGCATAGTACGAGAAGAAGCCTAAGCATCTTCTCAGTGCTTTGATGCGAGTGGGTAGGGGAAGTTCAAGGAGGGGATGCATACAGTCTGGATCGGGCCGATGACCCCGTTTTCCACCACGTATCCGAGGATTGCGAGGCGGTGCTTGCTGAATACGCACTTCTCCTTGTTATAGGTCAGGTTCAGGAGAGTCGCAGTGCGTAAAAACTTCTGGAGGTTTGCGTCGTGGTCCTGCTGGTCATGGCCGCAGATAGTGAAGTTGTCCAGGTACGGGAAGGTAGCCCGTAGCCTGTTTTGGTCCACCATTCGGTCCATCTCACGCTGGAAGACCGAGACCCCATTAGTGACACCGAAAGGGACTCTTAAAAAGTGGTAGAGACGGCCATCCGCCTCACAGGCCGTGTATTTGCGGTCCTCTGGGCGAATGGGGAGCTGGTGGTAGGCAGACTTCAAGTCGATGGTGGAGAACACCCGGTACTGCGCAATCTGGTTGACCATGTCAGATATGTGCGGGAGAGGGTACGCGTCCAGCTGCGTGTACCTATTAATGGTCTGACTATAGTCTATGACCATCCGGGGCTTGTCTCCAGTCTTGACCACCACAACTTGTGCTCTCCATGGGCTAGTGCTAGGTTGAATGACCCCTTCCCTGAGGAGCCACTGAACCTCAGATCTAATAAAGGTCCGATCCTCAGCGTTGTAACGCATGCTTTTAGTCGTGATGGGCTTGCAGCCTGACACGAGATTTTCGAATAGGGAAGGCGGGGTAATTTTGAGTGTTGAGAGGCTGCATGTGGAGCGCGCTGGACAATTTGGAGGCTGCTGTTCTCCCACTGAAAGTGGAGGGAGTGGCCCATCGTACTGCAGGGTCACACTCCTCAGGTGGACCATAAAGTCTAGCCCCAGGAGTACCGGAGCGCAAAGGTGCGGTAACACGAGGAGCCTGAAGTTCTCGTAGACTGTGCCCCACACCGTTAGAGTTACCACACAGCTGCCGAGAATGTGGACAGATCAGGACCTCGACGCCATGGAGATTGTCTGCCTGACAGCTTGCACACGGAGAGCGCAACGTTTTACTGTATCCAGATGGATGAAGCTCTCCGTGCTCCCGCTGTCAAACAGGCAATGTTCCAGGCGCCCGTTTACCTCTGTGTCCATCATGGACTTGTCGAGTCTGTGAGGCTTGGCCTGGTCCAGTATGGTTGACGCCACTATTCGATCCCGAGCGTAACTGCAGGCAGTTGAGATAGCCAACGACGAGGACCCCTGCTGGTCCCCTGCAGCCGGTGTTAACCAAAATGGCTGCGCCCATGAATCGCATGCGGTCGAGGATGTTGAAAATGGCGGCACCCGCAGGTCGCACGTGGCTGGCGTCGTCGTCATACGAAATGGCGGCGCCGTGGATCGCACGTGGTTGAAGACATCGATGAAGCCGGAGACGAGGAGATGGATCCTGGAGAGTCGCACGCAGCACTGCTGGGCCTGGAAGGGGTCTTCGCTCGGCACATCTTAGCATAGTGCCCTTTCTTCCCACAGGCGGAGCAAAACACCGCCCTGGCCGGACATCTTTGGCGAGGATGGTTCGCCAAACTGCAGAAGTAGCACCGTGGGCCTCCAGGAGCTGCCACAGCCATCAGGTCCGAAGTTGGGAGCATCATCGCGCAGTTCCGAGGAGCCGCCGAGTACAGCTGAGGCGGCGGCTGTGCTTGCCACGCTGTTCCCACGTGGTCGGTGGGGTAGGCTTCGAGATTTCTGGAGGCTGTCTCCGGTGCGTCGGCCAATTCTACCGTCTTAGCCAGGTCCAGGTTACCCTGCTCTAGCAGCCACAGGCGGATATAGGACGAGCCGATTCCAGTCACGAACGCATCCCGAATGAGGTCGTTGGTGCATTGAGTAGCCAACACCGCCTTACAGTTGCAGGCTCTGGTTAGCTGTTGAAGTTCGCGCAGGTACTGTCCCGTAGTTTCGCCAGGCTGCCGCCGTCGAGTGGCTAATAGGTGACGAGCATGAATTTCGTTCGGCTGTTTGTTATACAGCCCTTTGAGCAAGTCGATAGCGTCTTTATAATTTTGGAAATCGCGAATTGTTGCATACACAATGTCGCTCACCCTGGCGTGGAGGACCTGCAATCTATCGGCGTCGGACTGGACTGCTGCTGAGGCCTCAACGTCATCCTCGAAGCACTTTAACTAATGGTCGAAAGTGTTCGATGCCCCAGCGGCACGCGGATCCAAGGTTAGCCGATCGGGCTTTAGCATCTGCTCCATTTTCTTCGAACAAAGTTTTCAGCAATTGTAGTGAATAAAATTGATGCGTGATTGATTCACACGGGAGGCTAGAACGTACCCGGGAATAAAGGCTTTTATTCACTACAAATAGGAGCACACTACTCAACAATATTATCCCAGACTAAAGACGACTAGGAAGTAGCAGTGACCTTTATACTCCTGTAAGAAGGCGGAGTCCTGGGTGGAGCCGAACGAAGTGTACCACATAAACAGTAGTAACAGGTGGAACACCCAACAACACTAACCCCAACAGCAACGAGAGTAACATATATACAAGTACCCATAGTGGTAACCATCTATGGTTCACCACACTCCTTGCATTCATTACAACAGAAAAACTGGGATTGTTAACGAAGCAAACTTTTGTTTGGATTTTTTTCCCCTGATTTGCACTTGTATTCAAATCAAATTGGAGCGAAAGAAAACTAAAATAATGACACAACATGAATTATTTTAAAGTGAAAAAATTAAAATGGCAGGTACTTTGTACCTCTGATGCTTGCAATAGAAATTCCAGTATTTTGAACTGGGGTGGGTGGTTGAACTTTTTATTGAAACCATTGACCGTAGTGGGATTTGAACCAGGGACCCCAAAGCACTGTTGTAAGTTTGTGGTTAACTAGTTCAGTCCTGTACCATTAAGCCACTTATGGAACACTTCATAAATTTCTGTGTCATTCTTGTGCAGGTGCCACTGTACCGCCCATATGCAGCATTGTGGATGCTGCCTTCAGACAAATCATCTCAGTTCAAGGGCGTTGCTGCAGGAGTTCATCAGTGTGTTCCAGGTCCAACCATCCTTCATCAATGGAAAATGCTGGAAAATCTCAGCAGGTCTGACAGCATCTGTGGGGAGAGAATAGAGCCAAGGTTTCGAGTCTCGAAGACCCTTTATCAGAGCCTGATCAAGGGTCATCTAGACTTGAAACGTTGGCTCTATTCTCTCGCCAATAGATGCTGTCAGACCTGCTGAGATTTTCCAGCATTTTCTGTTTTTGTTTCAGATTCCAGCATCCGCAGTATTTTGCTTTTATCTTTCATCAATGAGCTTGGTCACATCTTATCTGGGAATATTCAATGACAATTGCGCAATGTTCAATCCCAATCACAACACCTCAGATACTGAAACAGGGGCCAGTCTCTGCGTCATTGCAATTCAAGGCTGGAAAAAAAAAATAGTCCACTCCTAAATAATCTGACTGATCTGCCGGAATCTGAGACACCTCTATCGGCAGCTTGCTCTTTTGCAGTAAGGGCTGACAACGTTAGAAATACAGGTCCCTTTAATAATAAATCAGGCCTTGCTTCAGAGTGAATTGAGAGTAGCTGATGCTCATTGAAGCCTGTATTTAAGAGCTGGGTTTTGTCCCAGAGGTGAGGGAATGCTTCTGGCCAGGAAGGGGATCTAGAGGGTAGAGTGCAAATCAGTGTTCTTATTGAACTATAATATCATGATAAAACAGTTGGGAACCATCAGAGTGTCTTCTGCTGCCTAATTCAGTAAATGGATAGTCATCTGTTTAATATGGGCTTCCAGCAGGTGTCAGAAGGGGAGGAGAGGATATTGATAGTAGCAGAGGGAGATGGTGTAGGGCACATGGTGAGTAAAGTTTGGTATTGACAGTCAGAAGTGGCTCTTCAAGTCCTTGATTTGATTTATTATTGTCACATGTATTGGTATACAGTGAAAAGTACTGTTTCTTGCACATCATACAGACAAACCATACCATTCATAAAGAAAGAAAGGAGAGTGTGCAGAATATAGTGTTACAGTCATAGCTAGGGTGTAGAGAAAGATCAACTTAATATTGAATGAAAGCATTGTTACAGAGTTGGAAAGAGTTAGAGTAGAGTTTTAAAAGCATAGAATGAGAGTAAAAGATAGAATTAGAGTGTATGCTGGGCACAGCTTGCAAGAAGTCGCTCTGTCGCCATCTTGGATCTCCCTCTGTCCTTCCTGGTATGTGGCTCCATCAAGAGAACTAAAACTCATTTTTTCAGTGGCGGCCAGTTGGTAGGGTGCATCCATATTCGGCATAGCTGGCTGCAAATTTGTGTTCTACTGCACCCTATTTACAGCAATGGAATGGATGGGACAAGGGTCTTTCTCTGATCCTGCCCTATTTTGTTTTCCTCACTGTTCAATTTTCAGCATTATGGGGAGAGCAACTTCAACATTGTTTTGTATATTCACCAAAGCCATTCTCAAATTGGCTTTTAGGTGAAGATTCTTCTGATATGTAAATGATTTGTGACTACATTCACATTCAATCATTTATAAGTACTGGGGGAATTTCAATTCAATTAATTCATAAGCCTGGAATAAAAAGCTACTCTCACTAATGATGATGTTGTCATAAAAAAACCCATCTGGTTCACTAATGTCCTTCAAAGAAGGACATTTGTCTTCTTTGTCCTGATGAATGACGGTGGAGGCATATAGAACTAACCAGAGGAGTAGAATCCGCAAACATCCCTGTGCTCAATGACGGTGAATCTCAGTACAAAAGACAAGGCTGAAGTATTTGCAGCCATTCTCAGCCAGACATGCCAAGTGGGTGACCAATCTTTGCCTCCTTCTAAGCGCGCCAACATCACTGATGCCAATCTTCAGCCAATTTGATTCGGTCATCGTGATATCAATAAACAGCTGAACACATTGAGCACTACCAAGATTACAGGAAGTCTAACAGCATCCTTGGCGAGAGAATAGAGCCAAAATTTTGAGCTGGATGACCCTTCATCAGCTCTGACATTGGCTGTATTTCTTCTCCATAAATGCTGTCAGACCTGCTGAGATTTTACAGCATTTTCTGTTTTGGTTTCAGATTCCAGCATCCACAGTATTTTGCTTTAAGCAAAGGCTACAGGCCCTGACATCATCCTGGCTGCGGTATTGGCTTCAGAGTGTGCTGCTCCCCTCAGCTAAGCTGTTCCAGTGCAGCTATAACACTGGCTGACAGTGTGGAAATTTGCCCAGGCGTGTCTTGTCCAAAGAAATCAGGAGAGATCCAATCCAGCCAATTACCATCCCATCAGTTTATTCTCAGCAAAGTGATGGATGTTATCACTGCAGTGCCATGAAGCAACGCTTACTCCACAACAATCTGCTTAACAATACCTATTTTGGGTTCCACAAGGGTGACACAGCAGATATCAATGCAGTCTTCATTCACTTCAGCAGTCAAGGGCATTCAGCCTCCGATCTTCAGGTTCTCCAAGGCGACATTCAAGACACACGACAACACAGAATCACCGAGCGGAAACTGATAACCAGGATGGCCTCAATCGGGATCTTGGGTTCATATCACACCATTTGGCCTGGGCTTGAAAAATCCTACTAACTGTCCTGGTTTGAGACGATTCACACCTCTTTAACCTGTGATTATCCCTCTCTACTCGCACTGTCTGTACCTGTAAAGACTTAATTACCTGTAAATACTCACATTCCAATCTGTAATTATCTTACAATTGTGTCTTTGGCTACATATACCGTGTTTGTGAACCTACCTCTCCACTCACCTGATGAAGGAGCAGCGCTCCAAAAGTTTGTGATTCCAAATAAACCTGTTGGACTTTAATTTGGTGTTGTGAGACTTCTTACTGTGCTCACCCCAGTCCAACGCCGGCATCTCCATATCAAGCCTTCATCCAAGCATGGGCAAAGGAGCTGAATTCCAAAGATGTAGTGAGAGTGGCTGTTCTTGACATCAAGCAGCATTTAATTGAGTGGAGGAGGATCTATGCACTCTGGTATAATTGAATTTGGGTTAAAATTCTCCACTGGTTGAAGTCACACCAACACAAAGAAGGATGATTGTGGATGCTGTGTCCAGGCAAATCATCTCAGCTGCAGGAGATCACTACAGGAGTTCCACAGGGTTATGTTCTCGGCCCAAACATATTCAGCTGTATCATCAATGACCTTTGCTACATCATAAAAGGGAAAATTCAATGATGATTGCACAATATTCTATACCATTCACAACACCTCAGGTACGGAAACAGCCCCAGTCTATAGGCACCAAGCTGAACATTCAGACTTGGACGGATAAGTGATCATTGGTCAGAACATTGAATACAGGAGTTGGGACGTCTTGTTGAAGTTGTACAAGACATTGGTAAGGCCACACTTGGAATAATGCACAATTCTGGTCACCGTATTATAGAAAGGATATTACTAAACTAGAAAGAGTGCAGAAGGGATTTACTAGGATGCTGTCGGGACTTGATGGTTTGAGTTATAAGGAGAGGCTGAATAGACTGGGACTTTTGTCTCTGGAGTGTCGAAGGCTGAGGGGTGATCTTATAGAGGTTTATAAAATAATGAGGGGCATAGATCAGCTAGATAATTAATATATTTCCCCAAAGGTAGCGGAGTCTAAAACTAGAGGGCATAGGTTTAAGGTGAGAGGGGGAGAGATACAAAACGGTCCGGAGGGGCAATTTTTTCACGCAGAGGGTGATGAGTGTCTGGAACAAGCTGCCAGAGGTAGTAATAGAGGCGGGTACAATTTTGTCTTTTAAAAAGCGTTTAGACAGTTACAGGGGTAAGATGGACATAGAGGGATATGGACCAAATGCGGGCAATTGGGACTAGCTTAGGGGTTTAAAAAAAGGGTGGCATGGACAAGTTGGGCCGAAGGGCCTGTTTCCATGCTGTAAACTTCTAAGTGGCAAGTGATAGTCACATCACACAGGTGCCAGGCAATGACCATCTCAAAATCCAGGAACACCCTCTGTTTCAACTAGGTGATAAGGAGTCAATTGGCTCCCCTTCTATTCTCCCTCCTCGGTTAGTCACAAAAGAGATTTAGGTTCCTTTTTCACGCAGTATGCCTTTTTCCAAATTAGAATGTACATAACTCATTGTACTTAAGCTGTAAGCAAGGAGGAGCCAATTAAACAGAGTTTTCTTGAGTCAAAGAAGAAGCAAATTCATTAACAACTAAACCTGAGAGAAATAATAAAAATACGGAATCAAGCATTCAGCCCTCATGCAAGTCATTTGGACCCACGCACATGCACGGTGCATGCACACCCACACACAGATATCAGAATGATGGGAAGGTAAAGTTCAATATATGAAGGGTAAAAGAATATACAGTTAAGTGCCCCTTGAATGTCCCTGAGCCACAGATTTTAAACATTGCAGCTGATTTGGGTTAGTTGGTTTCTTGGATGCCAAATTACCAAATCTCAGTTGGCTGATAGGTTTCTGGTCGAGTTTTCTTCTTGAACCTGGCAACACACTTATTCCAAAAGAGAGAGACGGAGAGAAAGCAGCCCTCAGTTTGTTTCCTCTGCTGAAGACGTTCTTGAAACTTTCAGAGTTCCACTGCCCCACCCACCACAGAATCAGAGCAGGCGAGTGGTGGACAATGGAAATGGCCGTTGACCTAGGGAGGGATTTTCTGGTCTCGCTCGAGCGAGGCCATAGAATCCCACCATAACGTGTCACTTGCAATCTCGCTCTAGTGGCTCGGCAACCTTGCCTTGAAGTAGTTCATCCATTGTGTAATTTCAAGAGGATTTGGGTAAATCTGCCTGAGGCAGCATTAATGTCCTTCCCTTAGACCATTACAAGTTTAGATGGGTGTCTGGATTATAGGGCATGCCTCCCTCTTCATATTCCCCTGAGGCTGATTTGTTTGTTTCCCACCTTCACCCTGGAATGTGGCCTTGCATTATGAAGAAGTTTACACTGTCTCAGTTCAAATTGCAAAGTTTCCAGTCAGTTGAAAGTTGAAAAATCATATTTTCAAAAATAAAGTGGCATAGCTGCATTGCACCTTTTTAACAGCGTAGAGGGTATATCTTCAGCAGACGGACCACAACAGTCCAAGATGGTAGCTCAGAATCAACTTCTCAAGGACAATTAGGGATGGGCAAGAAATTCTGCCTAGCCAGCGACAATCACATCACAGCAAAAAAATAAAAGAAAACTCTTCAAAAGAAAGAATCTAACCATCCCCCCATGGCACTGAATCCATCACCATCACAATCCAGAGGGTGACCATTGATCAGAAACAGAACCGGAATAGATATAGAAATGTTGTGGCTACAAGAGCAGGCCAGTGGCTGGGAATTATGACACAAGTGACTCTGCTCTTGACTCCCCAAAGACTGTCCTCTATCCACAAGGCACAAGTCAGAAGTGTGATGGAATGTTCTCCACATGCCTGGGTGGGTGTGGCTCCAACAATACTCAAGAAGCTCGATACCATCCAGAAGAAAGTAGATCCCATGATCAGCACTATGTTAAATATTCACTCCCTTCAGCACCAGCACATAGTGGCAGCAGTGTGCCCCATCTACAAGATGCACTGCAGCAACTCACCAAGGCTCCTTCGACAATACCCTCCAAACTCACAACCTCCACCACCAAGAATAATAAAATGAGTAGCTGCTTGGGAACACCGTCATCTTCAGGTTCCCCTCGAAGCAACATACCATCCTAGCATGGAAATATGTTGTCGTTGCCTCACTGCCCCGGGACAAATTCCTGGAATTCTCTTCCTAATCTCACTGCAGAGGTTCAAAAAGGTAGCTCACCACCAACTTCTCGAGGACAATTAGTGGTGGGCAATAATTGCTAGGCCTGTCAGCAGTGCTCGCATCCAAAGAATGAATAAAAGAAAATGCCTAGGTCATATAAATGTGTTATCCTAATAGATTCCTCACACGTACACATTTTGGTCCAAACACATCACTTGCTAAATAGTACTCCAGTGTAGTTAAACCTAAGGTCACTGGTTTACAATTAGTGGATGTGTCATAAAACCATAAGATATAGGAGCAGAATTAGGCCATTCGTCCCATTGAGTCTGCTCCACTAATCAATCATGGCTGATGTTTCTCAAACCCATTCTCCCGCCTTTTCCCCATAACGTTTGATCCCCTTACCAATCAAGAACCTATCTATCTCTGTCTTAAAGATACTAAATGATCTTGCTTCCACAGCCTTCAGTGGCAATGAGTTCCATAGATTCATCACCCACTGGCTGAAGAAATTCCTCCTCATCTCAGTCCTAAATGTTCGTCCCTTTACTCTGAGGCTGTGCCCTCGGGTCCTAGACTCTCCTACCAATGGAAACACCTTCCCCACATCCACTCTATCCAGGCCTTTCAGTATTCTGTAAGTTTCATTGAGATCCCCCTCATCCTTCTAAACTCCACCGAGTACAGACCTAGAGTCCTCAAACGCTCCTCATATGTCAAGCTTTTCATTTCTGGGATCATTCTCGTGAACCTCCTCTGGGCCCTCTCCAGGGCCAACACAACCTTCTTTAGATACAGGGCCCAAATTGCTCACAATACTCCAAATATTGATCCAACCAGAACCTTATACAGCTTCAGAAGTACATCCCTGCTTTCGTATTCTAGTCAATACTTAGGGAAAAGGGGGTCTGTTCTTTTTAAACTATTGACAAAATTCGGCCCTGTTTCCTTGAAAATGATAGACTAAGACCTTGATACAATATGACAATATTTTCTCTTGGGGCAGCACGGTGGCACAGTGGTTAGCGCTGTTGCCTCACAACGCCAGGGATGTGAGTTCAATTCCCGGCTTGGGTCACTGTCTGTGCGGAGTTTGCACGTTCTCACCGGGTTTGTGTGGGTTTCCTCCGGGTGCTCCGGATTCCTCCCACAGTCCGAAAGACGTGCTGGTTAGGTGTAGTGGCCTTGCTAAATTCTCCCAAACGGGTGCTGGAGTGTAGCAACGCAGGGATTTTCACAGTAACTTCACTGCAGTGTGAATGTAAGCCTACTTGTGACAACAATAAATAAAACTTTTTTAAAAACTGGAAGAAAGGGAAAGACAAGACATGATTACTTAGGGCATTATGTGTCACCACCTCAGCCCATGCTCGAGGATGAAGCCCCCCTGTCCTGGCTAAAATGGTTTGAAGCAAAATGAACTTGGCCAATCTCCAGTGCAGCTCTTGGCAACACACATCTCCTGAGAATGACCCAATCCAGACAGGACAGTACCAGGGGTAGAGGCAACAATGGAGTCCTCTGTGAGAGGTTGCAGAGCATCACGGGTACAATTCTCTACAACACAGTAACACATTCTCCAGACTTTTTGACAGAGGATTTAATCACTATCTAATTTTAGAACTTCCTTCTAATAACTGAAATAAAAGCAGTATCGTAAATTAATTATATAGTTGCATACCTTCATTAACTTTAAAGCTTCACAAACCAACAGTGCCTCTTCAAACATTAGAAAATAATAGCTTTTCTTTTGCCTTTACTGATCCAATAAAAATACAAATTGCATTCCATTCACCTCATTCATTATCGAGCCCCTGCTTTCTGAATCAGCTTGGGGAGAATTTGAAAGCCACCAGCTGCATTTGCATAAAATTCTACTGTCTATTCTACCCCTATCTATTTAAATTGTCCTAACTCAGAGATTGGGATAATTAAATAGGATGTTGTCTGCGTTTGCTATTTTTGGACAGGCTATGTCAGCTTGTGAAAAATAAAAAGCTTGAGTCATTATCTCAAAGCTTGTAATGCCAGCCACTTTTCATGGGGAAACTCATCAATATTTATTGGGCCTGTGAACCATTCATATCATTAATTTTAGCCTTTGACCTGGAGCCAAACAAGCAGTAAAAGGACAACATTCTGATAAAGTTGAGCAGCTATTAAAAGAGCACACAGGCAATCAGTTTACCTCAGTATCAATTTGGAAAATAAGTGCTTAATGACAGTGCAAATCACGTGATTTGACTGTCCAAATTTCAGCTTGCAAGCTTGCTTTTATTATTTAACTGCTAAAATGCTATTACCACCTTTTCACATGTTAATATGCTGCCAATAGGAAGTTAAGCCATCCAATTGAATGTAACAATGTAATCATGTAAATTAAATAACTTCACAAGTGGAGCTGAGTGACATGACCTGTATTAATTGCTGTGCCTTATCTTGCATTGACACCAACTGAAGGGAAGGCCTAAGCAAATCCCACCAAGACCTAATCCACTTTCTAGGAAGTCGGAGCTTCCTGAAACAAGTCAGTGAGAGGGAAAGGATGATAATGAGTTCAAAAAAATCAGTTGCCAATGAATGGGTTTAAATGAACTGAAAGACGATTTGAAAAATTAACTTTGGAGTAGAGGAAAGATGCTCGTGGTTCTTCCCCCGCAACCCAACCCCATTATTCTTCATCCCCTCCTGGATATAGTGGTATTGCCGCTGGACTAGTAATCCAGAGACGCAGGGTAATACTCTGGGGACCCGGGGTTGAATCCCACCATGACAGATGGTGAAATTTGAATTCAATAAAAATCTGGAATTAAAAGATGATCACAAAACCATTGTCATAGAAAAACTCACTTGGTACA
This sequence comes from Mustelus asterias, assembly GCF_964213995.1. Lineage (NCBI taxonomy): Eukaryota > Metazoa > Chordata > Chondrichthyes > Carcharhiniformes > Triakidae > Mustelus > Mustelus asterias. The sequence continues at coordinate 11,117,560 of NC_135827.1, read as the reverse complement.
ATAATGTCCTTTAGGGAAGGAAATCTGTCGTCTTTCCCTGGTCTGGCTACATGTGACTCCAGACCCACAACAATGTGATTGATTCAAGGATGTGCAATAAATGCTGACCCATCCCGTGAATGATTTAAAAAAATGATTAAATTTTGCTCTGCAAGGATGTGCAGGTTAGGTTGACTGGTCATGCTAAATTGGCCCTTAGTGTCAGGGAGGCTAGTGCCGTAAATGCGTGGGGTTACAGTGATAGGACCTGGGTGGGATTGTGGTTGGCGCTGGCTCGATGGGCTGAAAGGCCTTCTTCTGCACTGTTGGGATTTTATGACTCCATGAAAAAGAGAGAACTTGGACCTCTCTCTGAATCTGGCACTAGGCAATGGAAGTTTTGGAGTTTAGAAGAGTGAGAGGAGATCTCATAGAAATTTGTAAAATTCTATCAGGGGTAGACATGCTGGATTCAGAAAGAATGTTCCCGATGGTGGGGGAGTCCAGAACTAGGGGTCACAGTTTGAGGATAAAAGGTAAACCTTTTAGGACTGAGGTGAGGAGGAATTTCTTCACCCAGAGAGTGGTGAATCTGTGGAATTCACTACCACAGAAATTAGTTGAGACCAAAACATTGTGGGATTTCAAGAAGAAATGAGATATTGCTCTTGGAGCTAAAGAGATCAAACAATATGGGGGGAAGGCGGGATCAGGATATTAAAATTGATGGTCAGCCACGATCAAAATGAATGGTGGAGCAGACTGAAAGGGCCGAATGGCCTACACCTGCCTCCATTTTCTATGTTTCTATCGAAAGAAAAAGGAATCTGTGCATTCCATTGGAATTGAAAACATTTGCTTCACCAAATCTTTTTCCAATGTCCCAGATCTTACAGTCAATGGGGAACCAACAACAATTGCCGCTTGACCTCAAAGAAAGTTGTCTACAGAGCCTCGTAGGCATGGCGTCCCCCTTTCCCAGTACTAATTAATTTTGACTTCAAGTTGAGGGGATTGATCTCTAGTTGTCCTGCAAGATGCCAACAAGCTGTGGAAGTATTCAATCACATTGACGAATTCTCACAGACAGCAAACCAGGGAGTAAAATGCAATGATGATCTTTTGCATGTTATAAATTTTACAGACAGGAAATTCCCTGAAACAAATTTTTAAAACATATATTTATTACCGTAACTATTGTATTTTTACCCTAATAAAAAGTTTGACATTACACAAGCATGAAATTCATTTTCCAGGACCAGAAATGTTCTTCAGCAGTAGTTATGACTTAGTACACCATGAAAAACCCGGTTTCATCTCATTAACAAGATAACCTTTTCCAGGATTTTAAAAGAAATGTTCCAGTGTGAAGGGAAAATGTCATCTGTTCAGTGATTTCTTGATGTTTGTTTTCTGTAAGGACTTCAACTGTGTGCCCTGTGGAGCAGGAGAGAATCACTCACTGACAGGAAGCATTGGATGTTTGCATTTAACTGCACATGCACGGATGCCAGATGTTGCCACTATACTGCTGCAAACTGGAATCAATGGGTATCAGGGGGCAAACTCTCCGCTGGTTGGAGTCATACCTGGCACAGAGGAAGATGGTTGTGGTTGTGGAGGGTCAGTCTTCTCAGCACTAGAACATCTCTGCAAGTGTCCCTCAGGGTAGTGTCCTAGGCCCAACAATCTTCAGCTGCTTCATCAATGACCTTCTCTCTGTCATAGGTTCAGAAGTGGGGATGTTCGCCAATGATTACACAATGTTCAGCACCACTCATGACTCCTCAGGTGCTGAAGCAGTCCATGTTCAAATGCAATGAGATTTGAACAATATCCAGACTTAGGCTGATAAATAGCAAATAACTTTCGCACCACGCAAATGCCAGGCAATGACCATCACCAAGAAGAGACAATTTAACCATTGCCCCTTGACATTCAATGGTGTTACCATCACTGAATCCCCTACTGTCCACATTCTTGGGTTTACCATTGACCAGAAACTCAACTGAACTCACCACATAAACACAGTGGCGACAAGAGCAGGTCAGAGGCTGGGAATACTGTGGTGAGTAACTCACCTCTTGACTCCCCAAAGCCTGTCCACCATCTGCAAGGCACAAGTCAGGAGTGTGATGGAATACTCCCCACTTGCCTGGATGGGTGCAGCTCCAACAACACTCAAGAAGCTTGACACCATCCAGGACAAAGCTGCCCGCTTGATTGGCACCACATCTACAAACATCCACTCCCTCCACCACCGATGCTCAGTAGCAGCAGTGTGTACTATCTACCAGATGCACTGCAGCAATTCACCAAAGACAGCACATTCCAAACCCATGACCACTTCCATCTAGAAGGGCAAGGGCAGCAGATAAATGGGAACATCACAAACTTTAAGTTCCCCTCCAAGACACTCACCATCCTGACTTGGAAATATATCGCCGTTCCTTCGCAGTCGCTGGGTCAAAATCCCAGAATTCCCTCGCTAACAGCATGGTGGGTCAACCCATAGCACATGGACTGCAGTGTTTCAAGATGGCAGCTCATTGCCATCTTCTCAAAGGAAAGTAGGGATGGGCAATAAATGCTGGCCTAGCCAGCGACGTCTATGTCCCAAAAATGAATATTTAAAAAAACAATTCAGGCCATTGAATGCTGGTGAAAGAATATGTTTCAAAAGCTGCCATGATTGAACTTCATAAGAAACAGATTCTTTCAAAATAAGTTGAAACCTGGTTTACATTTCAGTCTAAAATGGTATCACCATTGGTGTCTTTTGACTCTATGGATAGAATTTTAACTATCAGGGTGACAGGGTTAGGTGCCACATGTTTAGGTGTGGGCACTGTCTATGGGAAAAGCTTGTGCTTACAGTAGTACTTGATGTAGAACCATAGAACCATAGAAAATTACAGCTCAGAAACAGGCCTTTTGGCCCTTCTTGTCTGTGCCGAACCGTTTTATGCCGAGTCCCACTGACCTGCACTTGGACCATATCCCTCCACACCCCTCTCATCCATGAACCCGTCCAAGTTTTTCTTAAATGTTAAAAGTGACCCCGCATTTACCACTTTATCCGGCAGCTCATTCCACACTCCCACCACTCTCTGCGTGAAGAAGCCCCCCCTAATATTCCCTTTAAACTTTTCTCCTTTCACCCTTAACCCATGCCCTCTGGTTTCTTTCTCCCCTAGCCTCAGCGGAAAAAGCCTGCTTGCATTCACTCTATCTATACCCATCAAAATCTTATACACCTCTATCAAATCTCCCCTCAATCTTCTACGCTCCAGGGAATAAAGTCCCAACCTATTCAATCTCTCTCGGTAACTCAGCTTCTCAAGTCCCGGCAACATCCTTGTGAACCTTCTCTGCACTCTTTCAACCTTATTTACATCCTTCCTGTAACTAGGTGACCAAAACTGTACACAATACTCCAAATTCAGCCTCACCAATGCCTTATATAACCTTACCATAACACTCCAACTTTTATACTCGATACTCCGATTTATAAAGGCCAATGTACCAAAGGCACTCTTTACGACCCTATCCACCTGTGACATCACTTTTAGGGAATTCTGTACCTGTATCCCCAGATCCCTCTGTTCAACTGCACACTTCAGAGTCCTACCATTTACCCTGTACGTTCTTCTTTGGTTTGTCCTTCCAAAGTGCAATATCTCACACTTGTCTGTATTAAATTCCATTTGCCATTTTGCAGCCCATTTCTCTAGTTGGTCCAAATCCCTCTGCAAGCTTTGAAAACCTTCCTCACTGTCCACTACACCTCCAATCTTTGTATCATCAGCAAACTTGCTGATCCAATTTACCACATTATCATCCAGATCATTGATATAGATGACAAACAACAATGGACCCAACACCGATCCCTGCGGCACACCACATGTAGCAGCCTAGTTTCTGAGCTTTACAATGGATTTGGGAGCTGTCTCACTTATCTTAGACTCACCCACATCTGATCTTTCTTGCTGTCAGGCTTTACTGCAGCATGGGAGTAGCCTGAGGAGTAGCCACCAACAGCACCAAAAGTCACACCAGCAGCTGCCTTCTCTGCAGTCACATGCTACTCAACACGGCACAGCCTGATGGACCAAGAGACCAAGCTGCAAGTAGGGGAGACAGCAAATACATGGTCTATGGATCTCTCAACATAGAAACATGGAAACATCGAAGATTGAAGCAGGAAGAGGCCATTTGGCCCTTCGAGCCTACTCTGCCATTCATCATGATCATGGCTGATCGTCCAACTCAATAGCCTAATCCTGCTTTCTCCCCATAACCTTTGACCCCATTCGCCCCAAGTGCTATATCCAGCCACCTCTTGAATACATTCAATGTTTTGGCATCAACTACTTCCAGTGGTAATGAATTCCACAGGCTCACCACTTTTTGGGTGAAGAAATGTCTCCTCATCTCTGTCCTAAATGGTCTACTCTGAATCCTCAGACTGTGACCTCTGGTTCTGGACTCCCCCACCATCAGGAACATCCTTCCTGCATCTACCCTGCATCGAAAATGGGAGCAGGAGGAGGCCACTCAGCTTTTCGAGCCTGCTCCACCATTCATTATGATCATGGCTGATCATCCAACTCAGTGGTCTGATCCTGCCTTCCTCTCATATCCTTTGATCCCCATTTACCCCAATAGCTATACCTATCTCCCTTTTGAAAACATACATGTTTTGGCCTCAACTGCTTTCTGTGGTGATGAATTCCATAGGCTTACCACTCTCTGGGTGAAGAAATTTCTCCTCATCTCAGTCCTAAAATGTTTACTCCGTATCCTTCGACTATGACCCCTTGTTCTGGACACTCCCACCATCAGGAATATCCTCCCTGCATTGACCCTGTCCAGTCCTGTTAGAATTTTATAAGTCTTTATGAGATTCCCCCCTCATTCATCTAAACTCCAGCGAAAACAATCCTAACCTGGTCAATCTCTCCTCATACATCAGTCCCGCCATCCCTGGAATCAGCCTGGAGCTCCAGAGGCTCAGGCTTTCATGCAGTCATCTGCAACAAGATTTCCTCTCAGCGGATCAGGTGAGCAGGCATTGCTGGTGATCGGCATGGTCACTGGAGGGGCACCTGAACTGCCATGAGTCTCTGTCCTTCCCTGTCGTTCTGCCCTCGCTTCACCTGCAAGGGGAGAAAACAGAGAGGTATGAATGTTAAAATTGGTTTGTGGGGAGTAAAGAGAAGGAATGTACTGTGAGGCATGGGTATGAGAGAGCCAGATCGTGAGGGCGAGTGCTGGTCAATAAGAAGGCGTTGAGAGGAGTTGCCTCAAGGATGGGGAATGAGTTCAGCTGAAAGGTTGATCTGAGGAATGTTGTGCAGGAGAATTCTGGGAAATCAGAACATGGGACTTGACACTTGAAATGTTCCTGCCCTCCTGAGGTCATTCAACCTATTGGTGAACTGTCTCCAGGTAGTAGAGACCATCCCTTTGCTGCTCACTCCCTCTCCCAACTCCTCCCACGCCTGCTTGGTTGGACAGACTGGCCTCTCCCCCAGACTGCACCCCCCCCTGCGGCAAACACCATCACGCTCAATGTCTCAGAGAGCCTGAGACCCAATGACTTCCCAGGATTCTTTTCCATTCCTATAGTTGCTGAAGTCACTAGATTTAATGTACAGCTGAGGCAATCTGATCCTTTCTGGGACCCCTTTAACATGAAATCCTTCCTTTGGTGGGGGAGGGGGGGGCGGGCTGATGCTGGCAACTAGAGGGGGGCCCTAATGTTTAAAGTTTATTTACTAGTGTCACAAGTAGGTTTACATTAACACTGCAATGAAGTGACTGTGAAAATTCCGAGTTGCCACACTCCGGCATATGTTCGGGTGCACTGAGGGAGAATCTAGCATGGTCAATGCACCTAATCAGCATGTCTTTCGGACTGTGGGAGGAAACCGGAGCACCCGGAGGGAACAGATACGGGAAGAATGTGCAGACTCCACACAGACAGTGACCCAAGCCGGGATTCAAACCTGGATCCCTAGCACTGTGAGGCAGCAGTGCTCACCACTGTGCCACCCATGTTTTTATTGTACATGGGCTGAGTTTCCTGAGCATCGAGCGGAGTCAATAATCTGGGCACAAACTGCACTCAGCATTGTGCTGGTTTCCATTCGAAGTGAATGGCTGGAGAATTCCGCCCATAGTCTTTAAAACAAACTGTACAGAAATGTTTACCGGTTATATTTGTGCACACCAGTCACGTTGCTTAGTAAATTAAAACAAAACTTTAAAATGTTGCCTATGGCGTCCTTGCACATAAAGAAATGCTTAATTTGAAGAGTCACTCGAAAGGCGCACAAATAGATGCAATTAGCTGAAAGTCACCATGGTGATTAATTTGATGGGGAGGCGTGGCCTGTAATATGGGCAATATAGTCTATTTCAGCCATTGCAATGTATTTTAAACCAGCAAGCAGAAAAAAACTTGATTTTTGCTGCACATAATTTGAAATTCCTCAATCTTATTTTGTTTGCCCAATTGTGAATGAATTGTGCTGGAAATACCAATGCAACCTAACAGAAACCCAAGGTCATGGTGTTTAATAATTCTGCATTATCCTGCAATGTGGGACGTCATTCTGTTCTCTACAGTAGGTTTAGTGGGTTGCGACCAACATTATTTCAACAACAGACAGTCCGTGAATTACATACTTGGTACGCAATTTAGAATTTCGAGTTCTGTGCAGGTGACCTAATCTCTTATTAATAGGACACGCCAAAAGATAGGCTTCTCTGGCCTTTCCAATTGCTTAATCTTCTCCAAATAATTTGCATGTTCTGTCAACTCTTGCAGCATTCCGTTTATTAAACCAAAGCTCTGAGTAAACACTAAAGTGACGCTCTGCGCTACAGTGTGTGAACTGCTGGGTCCTAGTCAAATTAAGTGGCTCCATTCTGATAAAACCACCTTCTACGCCAATACTTCAGATATGACTTCCTTTCTTTGTAACTGGAGAATCTTCATAAATGTGGTTTTGTCTGTCCCATTCAGTGCACTTCTATCTTCAAACCATCCCCTCATGTCTAAAACTACGGTAGGATTTCGCTCCCATCTCACCAGCCTTCACATTAATTGGATATCCTCTGACAATTCTGCATGATGATGGGCAGAATTGCCATAGGCAACATAGGGAAATAATCTACATAATGGAGGTTGCTGTAGATGTTGTGGGTTCTCAAATCACTGACAGCAAGGACTTCCAACAAAGAGTATTTTATTCACTTGTTTCACAGCTCCTTCAACATTTGGGCTCTGCCCTTGCTCCCAGGGTTAGCTCCCATACTCTTTCACAGATTACAGTTAATTCAGTCTCTGATTTATGATTTCCACTCTCCCACGTGGCAGGTCTGTGGTTTTTTTTGAACGCGTTTGATGAGATAACATTGAACTGAGGGTCTTGTAAAGTTAACGATTCACAGCAGGTTCTGAAGTTTCTTGCAGTCAAATATCTAGGAGGTTGGTTCCCAGGTGAACTTTGAAACTGGAACAGGTTAAGTACTTTGACCTTACTAATGTCTTGTACAACTTCAACAAGACGTCCCAACTCTTTCACAGATTGCAGTTAATTCAGTCTCTTATTTATGAATTCCGCTCTCCCATCCGACAAGTCTGTGGTTTCTTGAATGGGTTTGATGGGATGACATTGAACTGAGGGTCTTGTAAAGTTAAGGTTTCACAGCAGGTTGTGAAGTTTCTTGCAGTCAAATATCTAGGAGGTTGTTAAGTACTTTGGTTGCTTGGTGAAGCAGTTTCATAATCTAGTTCTCAGACTGGCTGACGGCAGATGGCTCTGTTGGATCTGTCGGGTCCTGGGGTAGTAAGTGTGCAGGCCTGAAAGCAGCTTCATATAACCACTGGGTTAACACGTTTGAGGCCCATCCTGTGTAGTTTAGATGGGGGAAGAAGTTGTGATATAATGGGATGTTGGTAGTGACCAATGAGTTTCGATCTTCCCTTTTATCCAGTATTAAATGTGGAGGTCGTCAGTCTAGAAACTCCATTGTTTTTATGTGTTGGTCCATCCTTAAGCAGTGAGATGTGTAAATTCCACAAATGACCATGGATTATCCTCACCTATGTCCATATTAAATTATGCAATCCCCAGAGACTTGGTAATGTTTGTAGTCCAAATGTCAAATCACATGATTTGTGGCAGTTACCTCAACATTTTGTTTGTGTCCAGTTTTTTAAAAGTATGGACTGAAAATTCATAATATGACATGGCTGTGCTGGGCATGACAATTGTGAGAGGATATTCCCCACTTAGCTGGAAGCTTACAACCCCAAAAAGACTCAGAAAGTTCAACACCATCTAAAACATTGCAACCCATTTGATTGGTACCCCATCCACCAGTTTAAACATTCACTCCCTCCGCAAGTGCTCAGTGGCAGCAGTGTGTGCCCTCTACAAGATACTCACCAAGTCTCCTTTAACAGCACTTCCCAAATCTGCAATCTCTACCACCCAGCCAAAGCAAAACAGCAGGCACAAAGACAGAAATACTGGAGAAACACAGCAGGTCTGACAGCATCTGTGGAGAGAGAATCGAGCCAATGTTTCGAGTCAAGATAACCCTTTGTCAGAGCTGAAGACAAAGAAAATCAGACAAGATTTATAGTACAAGGGTGGAGGTCAGGGGTGTGGGGGGATCTGTAATTGGACAAAGGCAAATGTAAATGGTGATGATAAAGGCTGAGAAAGGTGCTAAGAGCATCCATTAAGAGGTCAGAATGTGTGTCCTTACCCAGTCTGGCCTTTGTATAACTCACTGAAATGTCGTTGATCCTTAACTGCCTCCGAAATGGCCTAAAATCCACTCAGTTTAAGAGCAATTCGGGATGGTCAATGACTGCTGGTCTAGCTGCAACGCTCCCAACCCATGAGCCAATATAAGAATAGGTTTGTGGCCTGGTTTGTAAGGTTCTATTGGTTTGAGGCCGTGGGCCATGGTTTCAGGTAACATGCGTCGCAACAATTAGGCATTAGATCTATTTTAGAATCATCTAAGTACACAACATTTTTCAAATCTAGTTGATTTATTAATGGAATAATTATACTTCTGTAATATGCGTGCAACCCTGATTCAGTTAGTTTCAGAACTAATTTATGGGATTATATAGCTTCCCCACAGAGGAAAAAAAACATTTGTTTTCATGTTTAATGTGCCCAGCTCTCGGTACCTTGTACCAAATAAACATACATTTTATAAATGGAAACACAAAGGGTGGGATTTTCCAGCCAAGCTCGCCCCAAAACCAGATCTTTGCATGGTTCGAACCCCCCCACAACATCCCCACCACCCCCTGCCTGCTATGATTCCCGTAGCAGGCAAACAGGAAAATTATTCCCTCAGATTTTCATATTATTTTGTACAATTAAAGCTGGCTCCTGACAAAGCTTTAATTGGATTTGTGTTTTTTTTTTTAATTTTGGGTCCTTCCTTTCATTTCTAACCAACTGAGAATATAAGGTCATTCATGGGCAGTGCTAATAATGGCATATTAATGGCAGGACAAAATGTTTTGGAGTAATAATGGAATCATTGTGTTTGTGTGAGGGAATCTGTAGTTTTAATGTTATTTTGTTTGTTTTTGACGCAGGCCCCAGCTCAAAACAGAGGTTGAACTGAAAATGAAACTGAAAGGGAAGTAGTAAGGGTCAACGCAGAAATGATACTGAAATGCCCTCAGGAAAGCAGGAACAAACAGAGGTTGGGAAATGGAAACAAAAACATGCTGAAAGATATAAAAGGACTCGGATCAGTCCAAGTTAGGCAGGAGTAGTTGTTGAGTCCAGTGGAGCAGATTAGACAAGCTGAAGAAATCTCAAGGAGTACACGGTGGGTGGCACGGTAGCACAGTGGTTAGCACTGCTGCTTCACAGCTCCAGGGACCTGGGTTCGATTCCCGGCTTGGGTCACTGTCTGTGTGGAGTTTGCACATTCTCTTCGTGTCTGCGTGGGTTTCCTCCGGGTGCTCCAGTTTCCTCCCACAGTCCAAAGATGTGCGGGTTAGGTTGATTGGCCATGCTAAAATTGCCCCTTAGTGTCCTGAGATGCGTAGGTTAGAGGGATTAGTGGGTAAAATATGTAGGGATATGGGGGTAGGGCCTGGATGGGATTGTGGTCGGTGCAGACTCGATGGGCCGAATGGCCTCTTTCTGTACTGTAGGGTTTCTATAATTACAGGCCAGATCCAGAAGCTGAGAATAAATAAGGAAATGCGTTACTGGAGCTGTTTCTATTGCTTGAAGATAATGGGGGTGATTCTCACAGCCCTAGCTCTCACAGTGCAACAGGCTGGGAGACACCAGCGGACTCCCCACTGGGCGCCACGGCCTCCGCGCATCTCCAGGGCCAGAATTCCCAGAGTCGTCAGCTCCATGCCGAAAATCGGAAAGGAGCTGATTTTCATATTTAAATCAGGATTTGAATCCCCTTAGTGGGCCTGGGTCTGAAGTCTCCAGGCCCGCTAGCCTCATCCCCCCTGCCAGGAGTGGTTCACTCCAGTGGGGTTTACAACAGCTCCCCACTAATGGGGAGCTGGTGGCCCGAGCCCACTGGAGTGAAGGGAGGCCATGGAGGCCCCCAAGGGGGGAGGTAAGGGGGAATTGCCCCCTGAGCATTGCCAGCCTGGTACCCTGGCACTGCCCAAGGGGCAAACTGGCAATGCCCAAGGGTCACCTTGGCACTGCCCACTTGGCATCGGTCAGTGCCAAGAGAGGAGGGCCAGAGGGAGGAGGGCCTATTGGGGGAACGAGGACTATGGGGAGGAGATCAATGGGGATGGGGTGCTTCCACTGCCACTCTGCAGTCAGCATCAGTGGCAAAGAGAGGGAGGATGGTGATCGGAGCTGCCAGGGGACAGGGTCAGGTCTGCTGGGACTGAGTGTCGGGGAGATCGGGACTGCCGGGGGGGTGGGGGTTGGGGGTGCAGTTCAGGGAGATTGGGGCTGTCACAGTGGGGGGGGGGGGGGGGCAGGGATATCAGGAGATGTCTGGGAGGCCAGCAATTAGGGGGTGGGGGAGGAGTCACATGGCCAGCGATGCGGGGTTGTTGTACTGGCCAGCAATTGGGCTGGCCAGTGATCAGGAATGATGTAGCGGCCTTCACGACACACGACAGCGCAGAGTCGCTGAGCAGAAACTGATAGCCAAGTTCCGCACACATGAGGACGGCCTAAACCGGGATGTTGGATTTATGTCACATTATCAGTAACCCCCACAGCTTGCCTCCTGGACTTGCAGAATTTCACTAGCTGTTCTGTCTGGAGACAATACACATCTCTTTAACCTGTGTTGAATGCTCCCTCCACCCACATTGTCTGTACATTTAAGACCTGGCTGGCTGTAGAGATTTGCATTCTAATCAGTATTCTGTAATTTGATTTCTGTGTCTGTTTGCACTGTTTGAGAACAGATATCCACTCCATCTGACGAAGGAGCTGTGCTCCGAAAGCTTATGGTATTTGCTACCAAATAAACCTGTTGGACTTTAACCTGGTGTTGTGAGACTTCTTACTGTGATCAGGAAGCCAGCAGTGCGGGGTCACTGCGCATGCTTCGAACTCCACGCTGACAGATTGGTGCATATGCAGTGGCCCGCTCAGCGCTATGCTGCTGGCCTCTCCAGCAGGAATAGATCCCGACCCTGAATTTCCAGCGTGAAACTCCCTGAGGGAGTCATTAGTGCTCAGCGTGTAGGAGATTCATTTTGAAAATCCCACTGAAAGAACCAGCGGGAGTTGCTCCAGTTTTTATGTGAATTCGGCACTTAGAATTTTTTGGGTCGAATCCCGCCCAACATTGATGGATCTACACCACCCAGACTGAGTTGAGTAGGTGCTGCAGATGTGTGTCCATGAAACTGGGGTTGGTTGTACACTGATATTGGCTGGAGATCAGATTAGCTCCCAGAAGGGAGCAGCTGAAATATTCATGAGGAAGGCAGAGTTTGTAACACACTGAGCCAATTTGTAGGATCTGTTTTAGTTGTATGAGTGCTTATATTCAACCACAATTTGCCTGTCAATTCATATTAAACTGATGTTAATTCTGGATGTTAGGGATATATTCTGGGTGTATAGGATTAATATTTATCATGGCCCTTTCATCATAACTCCATTCATCTAACCTACCAGTCCCCCTGATACTAAGGGGCAATTTATTTTGGCCAATCAACCTAACCTGCATGTCTTTAGACTGTGGGAGGAAACTGGAGCACCCGGAGGAAACCCACGCAGACATGGGGAGAATGTGTTTGCTTTCTTGAGCCTTGTGTAGCATAACAAAATCTTCTGATTTAAACTGTGGAATCATGTGATTTCTTTCCTTGAGTACCTAACCGCGATCACAAATTTTGTCCCTTTTTCTTAAGAAAAAGTTATTGGTCTCTACCGGAATCATAACAATTGTGTCTTTTAAATGGGAGTTGCTATTAAACGGAAGCACTTTTTTCTGGGAGTCTGGAGGTTAAACACCATTTCAAACTCTCCACATTCAAACAGAATAAATCCAAGCTGATTCTCCATTGCCGCAGGTGCCATCTTAGAACTGAGGCCTTGTGGAGTGAATGCAAAAGATCTATGGCAATATTCGGAAGGAAAGCAGGAAGGTTCTCTCTCGAGTCTCAGCCAATATTTATCCCTTTACTGAAGTAATTTTAAAAATCACAGATTACCTTATCATTATCAGGGGGTCGATCTTACCGGCCGTTCACGCCGCACTCCCGCTGCAGCGAGGTCAGAGAATTTGGCAGCCAACCAAATCTCCGTTCACTGCGGCAGGATAGGAAAATCTCACCGGTGTGAACGGTGGTAAGATTCTGGCCTGGGTTATATTTTTACTGGGACCTCAATGTTGCATTTCTTACATGACAACCGCAGCTACACTTTAATTGGATGTAAATGGGTTTTGGAGTTCCCAAGGTTGTGAAAGGTGCTATCTCAATGTAACCCTCCTGCTTTTTCCCCCACTGTGGGAGCAATGGGAATGGACAAATTAATTGAATTAATACTTGAGACAGGTTGAATTTTTCTTGCACTCCTCAGGGCAGCAATATCGTACGCATAGTTAAATTAGATTACACTGTTAAAGATATGCTACCTGATATCATAGTGCAACAAAAAACAGGCATGTCTTCAAAAAACTTGCATTTATATAGCACCTTTCAACACCACAGAATGCCGCAAGATGCTTTGCAAGCAATAGAATACCTCTTGAAGTTGTAGTCACTATTGTGATCCAGGAAACATGGCTAACAATTGATACACAGCAAGCTCCCATGAACAACAATGTGCTCATGACAGACCATTGTTTGATGTGTTGTCAACTGTGAGATAAATATTAGACAAGATGCTAAAGGGGGCTCTTCTGCTCTTGTTGCCATCTGCTCTTTTTACATCTATCTGTGAGGTAAATGTAATAAGTCTTTGGAGGTGGAAGTCCCTTCACCAAAATTCCTTTATTTACAAGATCCAACACACTATACAGAGCGCTCTCAGTGTGCAGTCTGCCTCCTGAGCGCCAGAGGAACTGACACTCCCTGTTTAAGTACAGAGCATGGGGCTCCCTGATTGGACCATCAATTTGGCCCTCAATCAGGGATGTCTTTTGACACCAACCAAGTAAACAAACTCAAATTAACTTAGGGACAAATTAAAAGGGGCAGCTCCCCAAAAGGAAGGGGGAACAGCCCGAACCAAAAACAAAGTCGAAAGGAAACTTAAAACATCAAACCAAAAGGTGATTATCGGGGTCGATAATTCACCCCAGCCCCTACGGTGCCCAGCGGTCACGGTAGGCGTCTACCGCGCCCGTGGACACTGCATGCTCCCTCTCCAGGGACACCTGGCCATGAATGTAGCCGCAGTAGAGGGGCGGACAGTCAGGATGGACAGCCCCGTCGATCGCCCGCTGCCTGGACCTATTGGTGGCGCATCTCGCCAGGCCCAGGAGCAGGTTCACTCCACACCAGGTGTCCGTAGATCAGGAGCGTGGGACTGAAGTGCAAACAAAACATCAATAAGAGGCGTTTGAGGAAACCAAAAAGGGTGTGCAGTCTAAAACATAGAACGTAGACATGGTCCACGGACTCCACAATGCCACAGAAAGGGCAGTCTTGGGAGCCCGTGAACTGGAAAAACCTACGGTTGTACGGCACTGCTGCGTGCAACACCCTCCACCCCAGGTCCCCAAGATAATTGGGGGAGATCCCTCCGTAGAGGGACCTCCACTGGGGACCTCCGCCATCCGGCGGCAACAAGGCCCGCCAAGGTGTATCCGGGCGACAGGCGAGGACGCGGTAATGAAAGGTGTGCAGCCCTCAATCAGGGAGTTCATATTCAAGCAGGTCAACCTCAATTGCCTGATTAAAATCAATAGTAAACTACCTATATTCTTTGCAATAAGTACAAAACTTATTGCAAACAACATGAGCAGCGATAGAACCATAGAACCATAGAAAATTACAGCTCAGAAACAGGCCTTATGGCCCTTCTTGTCTGTGCCGAACCATTTTATGCCTAGTCCCACTGACCTGCACTTGGACCATATCCCTCCACACCCCTCTCATCCATGAACCCGTCCAAGCTTTTCTTAAATGTTAAGCACTTAAACGTTTACCACTTTATCTGGCAGCTCATTCCACACTCCCACCACTCTCTGCGTGAAGAAGCCCCCCCTAATATTCCCTTTAAACTTTTCTCCTTTCACCCTTAACCCATGCCCTCTGGTTTCTTTCTCCCCTAGCCTCAGCGGAAAAAGCCTACTTGCATTCACTCTATCTGTACCCATCAAAATCTTATACACCTCTATCAAATCTCCCCTCAATCTTCTACGCTCCAGGGAATAAAGTCCCAACCTATTCAATCTCTCTCGGTAACTCAGCTTCTCAAGTCCCGGCAACATCCTTGTGAACCTTTTCTGCACTCTTTCAACCTTATTTACATCCTTCCTGTAACTAGGTGACCAAAACTGTACACAATACTCCAAATTCAGCCTCACCAATGCCTTATATAACCTTACCATAACACTCCAACTTTTATACTCGATACTCCGATTTATAAAGGCCAATGTACCAAAGGCACTCTTTACGACCCTATCCACCTGTGACATCACTTTTAGGGAATTCTGTACCTGTATCCCCAGATCCCTCTGTTCAACTGCACACTTCAGAGTCCTACCATTTACCCTGTACGTTCTTCTTTGGTTTGTCCTTCCAAAGTGCAATATCTCACACTTGTCTGTATTAAATTCCATTGTAAGAAGTCTCACAACACCAGGTTAAAGTCCAACAGGTTTATTTGGTAGCAAATACCATAAGCTTTCGGAGCAATGCTCCCGTGTTTGTCCTCCCAAAAATACACAAGGCAAACACACCCGGCCGTCCCATCGTTTCAGGAAACGGAACCCTGTGCGAGAACCTCTCCGGCTATGTCGAGGGCATCTTGAAACCCATTGTACAAAGAACCCCCAGCTTTTGTCGCGACTCTACGGACTTCCTACAGAAACTCAACACACATGGAGCAGTTGAACCAGGACCACTCCTCGTCACAATGGATGTCTTGGCACTCTACACCAGCATCCCCCACGATGATGGCATTGCTGCAACGGCCTCAGTACTCAATGCCGTCAACTGCCAGTTTCCAGATGCAATTTTACAACTCATCCGCTTCATCCTGGATCACAATATCTTCACCTTCAACAACCAGTTCTTCATCCAGACACACGGAACAGCCATGGGGACAAAATTCGCACCTCAATATGCCAACATCTTCATGCACAGGTTCGAACAAGACGTCTTCACCGCACAGGACCTTCAACCGATGCTATACACTAGATACATCGATGACATTTTCTTCCTTTGGAGTCATGGTGAACAATCACTGAAACAACTATATGATGACATCAACAAGTTCCATCCCACCATCAGACTCACCATGGACTACTCTCCGGAATCGGTTGCATTCTTGGACACACGCATCTCCATTAAGGATGGTCACCTCAGCACCTCACTGTACCGCAAGCCCACGGATAACCTCATGATGCTCCACTTCTCCAGCTTCCACCCTAAACACGTAAAAGAAGCCATCCCCTACGGACAAGCCCTCCGAATACACAGGATCTGCTCGGATGAGGAGGATCGCAACAGACACCTCCAGACGCTGAAAGATGCCCTCATAAGAACAGGATATGGCGCTCGACTCATCGATCAACAGTTCCGACGTGCCACAGCGAAAAACCGCACTGACCTCCTCAGAAGACAAACACGGGACACGGTGGACAGAGTACCCTTCGTCGTCCAGTACTTCCCCGGAGCGGAGAAGCTACGGCATCTCCTCCGGAGCCTTCAACATGTCATTGATGAAGACGAACATCTCGTCAAGGCCATCCCCACACCCCCACTTCTTGCCTTCAAACAACCACGCAACCTCAAACAGACCATTGTCCGCAGCAAACTACCCAGGAGAACAGTGACCACGACACCACACAACCCTGCCACAGCAACCTCTGCAAGACGTGCCGGATCATCAACACAGATGCCATCATCTCACGTGAGAACACCATCTACCAGGTACATGGTACCTACTCTTGCAACTCGGCCAACGTTGTCTACCTGATACGCTGCAAGAAAGGATGTCCCGAGGCATGGTACATTGGGGAAACCATGCAGACGCTACGACAACGGATGAATGAACACCGCTCGACAATCACCAGGCAAGACTGTTCTCTTCCTGTGGGGGAGCACTTCAGCAGTCACGGGCATTCAGCCTTGGATCTTCAGGTAAGCGTTCTCCAAGGCGGCCTTCACGACACACGACAGCGCAGAGTCACTGAGCAGAAACTGATAGCCAAGTTTTGCACACATGAGGACGGTCTAAACCGGGATGTTGGATTTATGTCACATTATCAGTAACCCCCACAGCTTGACTCCTGGACTTGCACAATTTCACAAGCTGTACTGTCTGGAGACAATACACATCTCTTTAACCTGTGTTGAATGCTCCCTCCACCCACATTGTCTGTGCATTTAAGACCTGGCTGGCTGTAGAGATTTGCATTCTAATCAGTATTCTGTAATTTGATTTCTGTGTCTGTGCCCTGTTTGAGAACAGAGACCACTCCATCTGACGAAGGAGCATTGCTCCGAAAGCTTATGGTATTTGCTACCAAATAAACCTGTTGGACTTTAACCTGGTGTTGTGAGACTTCTTACTGTGCTTACCCCAGTCCAACGCCGGCATCTCCACATCTTAAATTCCATTTGCCATTTTTCAGCCCATTTTTCTAGTTGGTCCAAATCTCTCTGCAAGCTTTGAAAACCTTCCTCACTGTCCACTACACCTCCAATCTTTGTATCATCAGCAAACTTGCTGATCCAATTTACCACATTATCATCCAGATCATTGATATAGATGACAAACAACAATGGACCCAACACCGATCCCTGCGGCACACCACTAGTCACAGGCCTCCACTCAGAGAAGCAATCCTCCACAACCACTCTCTGGCTTCTTTCATTGAGCCAGTGTCTTATCCAATTTACTACCTCCCCATGTATACCTACTACCTCCCCATGTATACCTACATGTCAGCCAGTGAGGCTTTGCAAGTCCAGGCAAGTTGTGGGAGTTACAGGTAGTGTGACATGAACCCAAGATCCCGGTTGAGGCCGTCCTCATGTTTGCGGAACCTGGCTATCAGCCATAGTCTCACTGGCTGTCCTGTCTGGAGACAACACACAACTCTTTAACCTGTGCTAATGGTCCCTCCACTCACATTGTCTGTACCTTTAAGACTTGATTAGCTGTAAAGACTCGCATTCCAATCATTATTCATTATTCTGTAAATTGAGTTTGTGTCTTTATATGCCCTGTTTGCTGTTTACGAGCAGATCTTCCACTCACCTGATGAAGGAGCAGCACTCCGAAAGCTAGTGGCGTTTGCTACCAAATAAGCCTGTTGGACTTTAACCTGGTGTTGTTAGACTCCTTACTGTTAAAAAGAAAACCTTGGTGTGAAATGAAATCAGTTGATGATATTGAAACCTTGAAGAGACCTTTGTTCAAGCATTTCGACTCCAAGCATCGATCCTCTGAGAACATTCATGCATTCTTTCCCGACCATTATTATTTCAGTTCGGCCACTTGATAGGATTTTGAGTCTATGTTCCAATTGAATGAGGCTAACTGTTCTGCTAATCTGGCACAAATGTAGGAGTTAAGGTAAGAAGTTCCATCTGAGTGAGCATCAACACACAATGCTGCAGAACATCCAGTTACAGCAAAGTCAGCCTTTTCTCTGCGATCAGCTATTCAAAGGTCTTGAAACAGAGTTCATCTGTGTTCACTGAAGTGTCAAATTAAAACCACAGCCATTCCCTGGATCTGAGGGAGGGACAGTGAAGTGAAAAGGTATCCCTGAACCTTGTCTATTTGCTCAATCAACCGTTAAAATATATAGACATCATCTGTGAGGACAAAATAAACACAACAAGCCTAATACACAAGCCTGAAACGTTTGAGGCCGACTAATATCGATATCCGCTACAGGTGGCAGAGTTCACAAACTTGACCTAAAAAAATATTAAAACGAAATAGAGCAAAAACATTAATAAAGGGAAAGCTATAAAGGAGATGAGGAGCGATTGCCTGGATTGGAGGGTACATTACAGTAAACACAGCTTTGAGCGCGGGTAAGATTGAGAGGAGTGTATTGAGGTGGGTATATCTTTTCCACAGTCGGTTCGTGAAACTAAATTACGTGTGAGTGTGAAGTTTCTGTGTTGAAAGGTTTGCGATGGGTAGCTTCTTTCTGCAGTAATGAAATAATAAAAGGCAAAGTGAGAATATGGCCAAACGGACATTCAAGAGTTCTGAAAGGACATGGCTGAGAGGGCTATGATTACATAAACCTGTCAAGGTCAGTGTTGATCACAAGTTTAAGTTTATTTAGTAATGTCACAAGTAGGCTTACATTAACACTGCAATGAAGTTACTGTGAAAACCCCTGAGTCGCCACACTCCGGAACCTGTTCGGGTACACTGAGGGAGAATTTAGCATGGCCAGCGTTCCGAACCAGCACGTCCCTCAGACTGTGGCAGGAAACCAGAGCACCCGGAGGAAACACACGTAGACACGGAGAGAACGTGCAAACTCCACACAGGCAGTGATCCGAGGCCGGAATTGAACCCGGGTCTCTGGCGCTGTGAGGCACCAGTGCTAACTACTGTGCCACTGTGCCACTGTTGTGTAAAAATAAAAGAAACAGCATCCATACTTTTCACCACAACCAGACTGGGGCAGCTCTGGCCTGTCCTCTTCCCCATCTGGTACTTACCCCTCATTTGACCACGTCTGCTTGTTCAACCCATCTCCCCCTTCATTTTAATTAGTTAATCCTAAAATTATTGGGTCATTTAAAGTGTAAGTTTTAATTTTATTTTTATGACTATTATGTAATATTTATAAATGAATATAGGTTTTGTTATGTGTTTTAAATCTGTGAAACTCCTATTTAAATCTTCACTATATTATTATATAACTTTACATGTGCCATGCTTATCAGTGTTTATACGTTTTAATTTAGAATATGGAAACTGAAAATTTATTTGGGAAGAAGAGAGGTCAGAACTTTTCGGGTCATGATTTGGATACCTTATTGCATGAGGTTGAACAAAGGAGAGCTCAAATTTTGGGCTGTGGAAAGTCTAAATGATAAGTATTCTTCTGCCTTTCTTCCTTCATTAATAATTCTCATATTTAGCTGTTCTGTTTTGGCATTTCAGTGAAGCATTTGTACAATTTCACATCTAAATGTTTTTGTTTTAATGTCTCAATAAAGCCTTAGTAGAATTTTGGAAGGTTTAATTGAAACATTTATTGACAAAAATAATGTTACAAATACAGAACTCTGATACCATGTTAACATTAACATTTTCCTTTAGTAGCTACATTATGACGTGTTGTTTAATTGTCTCATCTTGTCAAATTTCTCACAAAATATTTTCTCCAACACAACAATCAATAAAATACTTTTATGCATTAACACCACAGTTCTGTTGTCTCTAAACAAGGAGGTAGCCATGACGTGGAGTTGCCGGTGTTGGACTGGGGTAGGCACAGTAAGTAGCCTCACAACGCCAGGTTAAAGTCCAACAGGTTTATTTGTTAGCACAAGCTTTCAGAGCGCTCCCCTGATGAAGGGGCAACGACTCACCTGATGAAGGGGCAACGCTCCGAAAGCTCGTGCTACCAAATAAACCTGTTGGACTTTAACCTGGTGTTGTGAGACTACTTACTGTGTCTAAACAAGGAGGTAAGGGAGGGAAATGAGGAGAGGGAGGGAGTGGGGGAGAGGGAATGGGAGGGAGGGGGAAGGGGAAATAGGGAGAGGGTGAGGGGAGGGGAAAGGGAGGGGGGCGGGAAAGAGGGGATGGAGGGAAAGGTTTGGACATAAAAACTGTATATATTACATGTAACCTGACTCATCTGCACCTACGTTGAAGCCTTAAAAAGAACTTCAGTTAAGAAGCCAAGCTAAAAGAGTGATGCGCCAGCAGTGATGGAACATGACTCCAGATTTTCAATCTGCACTGGATTCTGCAATGCCTATCAGAGACATAGTTCACATCAGCTTACAGGAGACTTGCATATGACACCTTAAGGAATACACTTTCCTAAAGCATTTGAACTAGCCAAGTTGCATAATTCTCACTATAAATGTAGGCTTATATGGATGAACATTGCATTAAGGAGACTTTTAAAATAGGGATAAACCCTGCTTAAAATACATCGCAAAATCCAAGTGGACTTCAGCTGAAACTTATTCCAGACACTTGCACCCACCTTGTTATATATGAATGTACTTTTTTACTGAAATTAGTTGTCATGACAAAGTTGTAAAATTAAAAGAAACCTTTCTTTCACTTTCTGTGTATTGCATATATGTTAAATGTTATTTTTCTTAAAATTTACAAAAATTTAACCCACCCAAATAATATCTGCTGCCTCTACTCACTGCAGCTAGACCAAAACTTTATATGCACATACTCACTTTTCCTCAGCACAAGGGATAGAAGTCAGGGGGAGATTGCAGCGCAATGCTTCAACACCAGCAGCTTCTGAAAACCCAATCGGAAGTTTCATATAATAGAATCATAGAATCCCTACACTGCAGAAGGAGGCCATTCGGCCCATCGACTCTGCACCAATCCAGGCCCTGTACCCATAACCCCATGCATTTACGCTAGCTAGCCCCCTGACACTAAGGGGCAATTTGAATGGCTGATCCATCTAACCCACACAACTTTGGAGAGTGGGAAGAAACCGGAGCACACAGAGGTAACCCACTGTGAAGTTGTATGAACTCAGTAGTGGCATGATGGGAAAATTGGTCAACTCTCTGGTACAATGTAAGAACGCTGACCAAGCTATTTCAAAATGCCAGACCCCTGTAAGACCTGATAAGGCTGACTCTGCATAACTTTAGACATGAATAAGGCCAGAGAAGGTTAGGCTATTCCAACATGCCCGACCTCTGAAAGGCCTGATAAGATTAACTCCTCATAAACTAGGCCAGTATCACCAAGACAAGATAAGGTCAGAGATGAAGGAGTCACCAACCTTTATAGGTTATCAGAGACATAGTTAATAGGGTATGAATAATGAGACAAAGAGTTCTAGGAGGTCAGCAAGTTATGACATGATTAACAACATTGCTTATGATTCTATTACTAATCGAATTCCTGAATATGCTCTGGTCACGCTACCTGATAATGATTATGTATAAATACTGAACTGATTCTTTGTGTAAGCGCGGACTTGAGGAAGAATTAGCAAGTTGTACCAACTGCTCTCTGAACTCAAGTTGTCAGCCAATACTGTATGCAGTCTTTCGTAAATAAAGGCTAGTTATTTTGGCTGAACGAACTTTGTTGAGTTTTTCCATCACAGTCAAGAAGCAGGAAAATTTCCACTTCAACACCACACAGACACAGTGGGAATGTGCAAACTCCACACAGACAGTGACCCAAGCCGGGAATTGAACCCAGGTCCTTGGCGCTGCGAGACAGCAGTGCTAACCACTGTGCCACTGGTTCCCTTCAAATTCCCCGTCTGAGAACTGAACTGGCTGGATAATGCCTATTTCTTCCAACCTGTTTAACTCAGTATTCACTTTTTAACGTAAAGCTACGGTACCAGTCTTGAGTTGCCTCTGGGGCAATACAAGTATTAGCTTGCAAGCCTTTGATTTTGCTTCGTTCCTCTCGGAAGATGTTGCCATACTGTACTGTGGCTGATGACCCTGGATCTACTTCCATATTTAGAGGCTTTCCATTTACCCGGAGCATTCCACTAATAGGGTCTGGCTTGCCTGTTTTTCATAGAATCATATAATCCCTACAGTGCAGAAGGAGGCCATTTGGCCCATCGAGTCTGTACCGACCACAATCTCACCCAGGTCTTATTCCTGCAACCTCACATATTTACCCTGCTAATCCCCCGACGCTAGGGTCAAATTAGCATGGCCAATCAACCTAACCCACACATCTTTGGACAGTGGGAGGAAACCGGAGCACCCAGAGGAAACCCACACGGACAAGGAGAGAACGTGCAAACTCCACACAGACGGTGACCCGAGGCTGGAATTGGACCCAGGGCCCTGGCGCTGTGAGGCAACAGTGCTAACCAACATTATACAGAGAGTTAATTTCAGAATCAATGGTGTCAGGCTCTTTCACAGTGTGCAACATCTTGGTTGATCACTTACTCAGCTATCTTGGCTTAGCTCTACATTGTTTTATCAAATGTCTTCTTTTGTGACGATAGCGACACTCAGTCTCCTTAAACCGACACGATTCAGGAGAGTAGTTATCTTGACATCGGTAACATTTCACTTTTGGAATCATTATCTGATTGTCTCCACTGTATCTTTTTGTTCTGTGGTTGACTGAAATTGGTTCCTGCTTCATTACTGCTTCCGTGGTTTTGATGCCATGGCTGGCTACAAGTTCTGGCTCTAATTGGTATATAGCAACATTTTGTGCTCTCCACACCCCCTGTGAATCTTTTTTTCAGCACTTTCCATGGCCAGCGTTATCTCCATTGCCCGTTTGAAACTTATGTCAACTTCTGCTCATAATTGGCGATGTATGGTATCATTGCTCGTGACGCAAACTAACCAATCCCGCAGCATGTTGTTTAGCATCACTCTAAAATCACAGTTACTATAAATGGTGAACTGAATTTAGCAAATAACTGCACAGACCCTTTTTCGTCAAAGGTGACCGCTGAAATTTTGCAGCTGTTCACGCTTGTGGGATCTTACGGTCCCACTGCGGGGGGTGGGTGTGTGTGCTCAATGGGATACCCCATTGATAGTGACAGGATTGTAAGATCCTGTCATCAGTTAGCAGTGTGCTGTCTCCTGCCGCCGTGAAACACACTGCGGAGAGGGAGAAGAATTCCACCCCATACCCTCTGTAAATACTTTGCTCCTATTTTTTTCTGCTGGGTGCGAGCTACTTTCAGGTGTTTCACCCAGCAGAGCTGATCCTTATCCTGTTTCTGTCTGTATACTTGCAGCTCCAACAAATGATCATGGACAGCAATTAAAGTGGGAACCCTGTCAGTTTTTTTTTGCCCTGCCAATTGCCAGAGGTTAAAGGCAAGCTCTAACAATTGTGCACTGCCCTGGCTTTGTTTAACTACGATGTGGAGATGCCGGCGTTGGACTTTGTTACTTTGTTTAACTACCGCAGGAGAGTTCTGGAATTAAACCTGGGTCCTGCTCTGTAAGCTTCAGCTACTCATGGACATGTAGACTGCAACAGTTCCAGAAGGCAGCTCACCACCACCTTCGCAATGACAACTAGGGATGGGCAATAAATGCTGGCCAGCCAGCACAGCCCTGTCCCATGAATGAGTAAAAAAAAACCTCAATATTTGATTTGTTTTTTTAAAATTTGATTTATTATTGTCACATGTATTAGTATACAGTGAAAGGTATTGTTTCTTGCATGCTATACAGACAAAGCATATCGTTCATAGAGAAGGAAAAGAGAGGATGCAGAATGTAGTGCTACAGTCAAAGCTAGGGTGTAGAGAAAGATCAACTTACTATAAGGTAGGTCCATTCAAAAGTCTAATCACAGCAGGGAAGAAGCTGTTCTTGAGTCGGTTGGTACGTGACCTCAAACTTTTGTGTCTTTCTCCCAATGGAAGAAGTAGGAAGAGAGTATGTTGGGGGTGCATGGGGTTCTTGATTATGCTGGCTGTTTTTCCAAGGCAGAGTAGATAGAGTCAATGGATGGGAGACTGATTTGAGTGATGGACTGGGCTTCGTTCAGGACCCTTTATAGTTTATTGCGGTCTTGGACAGAGCAGGAACCATATCAACCTGTAATACAACAGAAAGAATGCTTTCTATGGTGCATCTGTAAAAGTTGGTGAGAATCGTAGAAGACATGCCAAATCTCCTCAGCCTGCTGAGAAAGTAAAGGCGTTGGTGGCCTTTCTTAACTAAAGCGTTGGCATGGAGGGACCAGGACAGGTTGTTGGTGATCCGGGCCCCAGAAACTTGAAGCTCTCAAGCATTTCCACTTCTTCCCCTTTCTTGTAGACAGGGGCATGTCCTCCACTACGGTTCCTGAAGATAGATACAGAGGGCAAGATTCTCCGACCATGCCTGCCCCAACACTGGAAATTCCCATCGGAGCTCAACGTGCCTTTGAATGACCTGTTGAATTTGCTGTCTTGCCCACTATGATTCCCACGGTGAGCTAGATGGGAGGATTGCGGCCAGTGATTGACATTGAGGAAGGATCACAATTTCCAAAGATGTGTGTGTTAAGTTGATTGGCCATGCTAAATTTCCCCTTACTGTCAGGTTATTAGCAGGGTAAATATGTGGGATAGGGCCTGGGTGGGATTAGACTCGGGCCAGAGGACCTCCTTCTGCTCTCTGAGGATCCTATGATTCTCTTCGCATAAATGACTTCTGGCCACCAAAACTGGCATCCCTCTTCGAAGTTTCAAATTAAGTTGAAAGACATTCATAAAAAAACCACTCAGTCACGTATCAAAGTGTGCAGCAAAAGTATAATAAAGCAGCATAAAGTTTGTACATTTTGAAGACCAACATTTGCTAAAAGCTGTCATGTTATGTTGCTTTGAAAATCGGTGACTACATCTGTTTGGTTGAGAACGTAAGAAAAATTGATGCCTCCTTGATTTGCTATCTTCTTTTGCCTGGTAGGATGTTATCATACAAGGTCACATAATAATGCATTATTCACAGGGCTGCTGGCATATCAAGTATCTGTACACTTCAGCTACCAATGGCAAAGGACGTGATGATGGCAGCTGCAATTACTCAAGCATAGTGCTGACTTCAAGTGACTACAAAGATATCTTAAGCTGTGACTGTAGATAACTCGCTCTCCAAGAGAGTGCAATCAAATCATTGTTCCCCTCACTCCAGATTCTGAAGACATGTTTGCAAATGCTAAGGCTATTTAGAATCATTTCTATTCATGGAGTAATATAATTTGATCATCAGCGCTCAGCACAGACCTGTTCAAAGATTTTCAGCAATTATTGACTCATTTATACATTTTTCTTTCTCTTTGGAGTAAATATTTTCAAAATGTCACTCAGCGAGGGAACATCAGATTTGTGATAATAGGCTGGATTTTATGGGTTTCCTCGATCCCTGCACCACTCACTCCCGGGCGAAACAGTCAGAGAGAGCTCGCTCACAATTCTCACGGCTGTCTCGCAGCTATTTGACACTATAATTTAATTGTTTGATTGCTCTAGGCAAGACTCCCGCTCCCATTTCAGAAGGAAATCCCACTATCGAGACTTGTTGGCCATTCGGGAGCTCTGTGGTCTCAGCAGTGCCAGTTGGGATTGGTGGCCATTGCTGGAATTGCAGTCAGCCCAATCATGCCGAACAGCGAGTGGGTTAAAGCAGGAGAGTGAGGGGGTGGGGAGTGGTGGGAGGGGGGGGGGGGGGGAGCTTTTGACTCAAGAGACCTCAGGAAGATTATAGGACGTGGGTGGGTGTGTTGTTAGACAGGCCTGGGGGAATGCTAATGATGGACCCAGGGATCTAAGAAGAGGTTTCCCCATCACCGCGACCCCACCCAACTCGTGCCTGACACCAGCCACTTAGCTGGCTTCCCACATGATGTGGCTCTACCCCGAAATTGGGTAAAATACTGGTGGTGGTGGTGAGGTGAGGCCGTTAAGCGATCACTAATTGATCACTTAAGGGCCTCAACAGGTCTAAGGGTAGACAAGCCACTCAACAGCTTCCCCACCCCAGCTCACCCCCGGTAAAATAGCCAAGGATGGGCTGTTAGGCTGTGGGAAGGCCACCCAATTGATTTGACGTGACTCCCCCTCACCCCCTGCCTTCAATCCTGTTGGTGGAGGTGTGTAAGATCCAGCCCAATGAGTCTTGAGTTGTACCTGATGACACAAACTGAATTAATTCACTCTGATTTGCCTACACTCTCCCAGAGAGCAAGTTGCTATAATTGCAAAACAAGACATGTTTGTTGCATTTTCCAGAGATCAGGAGAAAGCAGGCATCCGATGAATAATCACTTGGGTGACAAATTAACTGCAAGAGCTAGCAGCACTGTATTGGTGCAAAGTGAACTCTTTTAATCAACATTTCCACACAAAGGTCTCATAGGTTCTAAATTCTCTTTAAATTCCAAATTCCGTTGGAATGCATCCCCCTTAAATGCTATTTGACTATATCTTCCTCTAACCTTTGACTTTTCCATTCTAATGGGCTGTTCTCCAGGTTAAGTGGATTGACCATGTTAAATTGCCCATTATTGTCCAAAGATGTGTAGGTTAGGTGGATTGACGATGCTAAGTTGCCCCTTAGTGTCCAAAGATATATAGGTTAGGTGGATTGACCATGCTAAATTGCCCGTTGGTGTCCAAAGATGTGTAGGTTAAGTGGATTAGCCGTGCTAAATTGCCCCTTAGTGTCCCAAGGTGTGTACATTAAGTGGATTAGCAGGATAAATATGTGGGGGTTACGGGGATAGGGTCTGGATATTCTCCTTCAGAGAGTCGGCACAGGCCAAATGGCCTGCTTCTGCACTGTCGGGATTCTATGATAAAAATGATACACCTGAAAAACTTAAAGTTTATTTATAAGTCACAAGTAAGGCTTACATTAACACTGCAATGAAGTTACTGTGAAATTCCCCTCGTTGTCACACTCCTGCGCCTGTTCGGGTCAATGCACCTAACCAGCACATCTTTCGGACTGTGGGAGGAAACCAACGAAGACACGGGGAGAATGTGCAAACTCCACACAAGACAGTGACCCAAGCCAGGAATCGAACCCGGGTCCCTGGTGCTGTGGGGCAGCAGCGCTAGCCACTGTGCCACCCTGCCACCCCATGGGTTCTGTAAGTGGGCATTTCAAAATGCCCTGGGTTGGGGGGGTGGGGTGGGGTGGGATCACGCTCCGAACACTTGCACTTCTTAGAAAGCCTAAAGCTAACTGTTCAATGTGAAAGAAATTGGTCCAGAAAACCATTCCCAACCGCAGTAACCCCAATTAAATTTCAGACTCAGCATTCCTCATGCCCTACCAGTCTCTGTCGATCTCCGCATGCATCAACTGTGCTTAATAACTGTCATTCTCCCTATCGCTAATTTAATCTAACATCAACCTCGGAGATGTAGGGCCAGACTGGCCTCCATTCATTTATATTTGCACCAGCTCCACAAACACTTGATGAGCAGATTGCAAGCCTGGATCAACCATGTTTGGAATTCTTAGCTGATCATTTCGAAGATCTAAGACTAAGATAAATAATTTTTACCATGAGACCATATGATATAGGACCAGAATTGGGGCATTTGGCTCATCGAGTCTACTCTGTCATTCAATCATGGCTGATAAGATTCTCAACTCCATTCTGCTGCTTTTTCCCCGTAACCTTTGACCTCCTTATCAATCAAGAACCTACCTATCCCTGTCTTAAATACACTCAATGACCTGGCCTCCACAACCTTCTGTGGCAATGAATTCCATAGATTCACCACCCTCTGGCTGGAGAAATTCCTCCTCATCTCCGTTCTCGAGGGTCGCCCCTTTACTCTGAGGCTGTATCCTCGGGTTCTAGTCTCTCCTACTAATGGAAACATCTTCCCCACATCCACTCTATCCAGACCTTTCAGCATTCTGTCAGTTTCAATGAGATTCCCTCCTCATCCTTCTAATCTCCACAGGAACCTTGTGGCAGCTTTCTGTGTGCAAATTGGCTGTCATGCTTCCTACATTACAACAATAATCACGCCTCATTAGCTATAAAGGGACATCCTCAGGTCATGAAAGGGGCTATATAAGTGCAAGTGTTTTTATTAACGAATCTTTGCCAAATGAGTCCAGCAGGAAAAGCTGCATAAGACTGAATTTGCATATTTACAAAATTGATCTCACTTTTCATTTTCCCGGTTAATATAGCAGAAGTAAAAACAAGTGTTTTGGGTTTGTATTTATTACCACATATCAGCCTTCTAAATCTTGTTATGAACAAACTGTCTTGGCGAGGTGCTTTAGTGTAATTTAGGTCAGGCTAACAGTTCATCAAATATACACACCAATAAATGACAGGGAAGGAGAAGCACTGCTGTGAGAATGATAATGGTAAACAAATGTGAGAGACTAATTGCAGGACTTGCATGGAAACAGAGGGCACCCTCTCCACCTGCAGAGTGCACCGAGAATCGTGCATGTCGACAATTAGTTTTGAAAATTAAGACACAGTGAGAAACAAGAATTTTTAAAAAATCCATTTCTTACCAAATTGGAATCGGATTGTTTTTTGGGTAACACCCTAATTGATTACAACTTATGACATTTCCCTTCCCATAACAAAGTTAATTGTGGCCAATAATTAAAGGCAGCCCAGACTTTTAAAAAAATCATATAATAGCATTTGAAAAACTGATGAAATGCAGCGGCTATGAAAAGGGTTTCCTCAAAGGTAATAAAGATGTATAAGACTTTGGTTAGGCCACATTTGGAGTATTGTGTACAATTCTGATCGCTAGACTACTGGAAGGATGTTGATGCATTGGAAAGGGTGCAGAAGAGATTTACCAGGATGTTGCCTGGTTTGGAGGATATGGACTATGAAGAAAGGTTGAACAAACTTGGAGCGTCAGAGGATCGGGGGGGGGGACCTGATAGAGGTTTACAAGATTATGACAGGCTTGGATAGTCAGAGTCTTTTTCCCAGGGTCAAAGGGTCAATTACTCGGGGGTAAAGGTTGAGAATGAAAGGGGGAAAGTTTAAAAGAGATGTAAGGGGCAAGCTTTTCACATAGAGGGTGGTGAATGCCTGGAAGGTGCTACCTGCAATCTTGCTACCTGCAATCCTGAAATCCTGGATGGTTAATCCAGATGTGCGCAATCATGTGGCCAGATGTCTTGCACATTTACAATCAGGTGGCGTGTAAGTTTGTTAACCCTCAAATATTGGTTAGAATTCTCCAATGCCAGTGCTGCCAGTGAGAGCAGAGAATATGGCGCTCAGCAAAATCTCTATTCACAGCAGCGGGACTAGAGAATTCCAGCAGCGGGACTGGAGAAACTCAGCAGCGGGACTGGAGAATCCCAGCAGTGGGCAAGATTGGAGAATCCCAGCCAATGTTAATCTTAAAAGGACAGTGTGCATTGAAGGCATTCAGAGAATTTATTGATGCCAGAGAAGAACTATAATAATGTCCAGCAATTAAATATTTAATGATGTGAACATTTAAATCCCTCTTTTGGCACAGATCAGATGCTTTCTTATCGGATAATCATTCATTAAATGTTGTTCAAAACCGCGCGGAAGTCAATCATTATTTTTTCTGATTCCGTAAGGGCGCCACAAACAGCTTAAGAGATTGAATTGCATGCAAAAAATGAGATTATAGGAAGCCTTTATGTTCCACAATTTATCTTTTATATTTTATGTTTTCCCTTTTTCTCCTCCCTGCAGTTTTACTGTGGATGAAGCAAACAGGAGCAAGTCTTCCATAACTGACCACTAGGTGGCCCATGAGACCAGTCAAGGGTGCTTTTTGGTGCTGCCCTCAAGATGGCATGTACGCTTGGACTCATCATGGTGTGGCCACACAGTTGGCATCAGAGTGGACCAAGGAACCCACCTTTCTTTTATTTTTGTCACCTTAAATGAAGGATTCCAGATGGTGCCATTTGTAATTACTTAGAACAGGGAGGATAATTTGCCTGGCTGGGGAGAATAAACTTATGGGTCACTGTCTCAGGATAAGGGGACAGTCATTCAGGACTTAGTTGAGGAGAAATATATTCACTCAAAGGGCTGCAAATCTTTGGAATTCTCTGTTGTGAAGAGTTGTGGATGCATCAGGAATTGAGTACATGCAAGACAGAGGTCAGTAAAATTTTGGATAAGAAATGAATCAAGGAATATGGGGATAGTGAGGGAAGGGGGAGTTCAAGTAGAGGAGCAGACTAAAAGGGTCAAATGCCATACCCCTGCTCCAAGTCATCCTGGACCTTTTGCCAAAGCCTTCAGCAGTAGAAAAAACAAATGAGGATAGACTAATATGAATGAGCCCTCATTCCATGAAGGAACACCAAAGTGACATGGCTGAAACTGGTTATTTACCATCTGTGAACCAGAGGGTATGGGCTTATGTTAGCACTCAATAGGATAACGTTAGAATGTTAGAGTAATAAAAACAGAAAATGCGGGTCAGGCAGCATCTGTGGAGAAAGAAAAGGAGAGGTGTATTTTCCAGTCCTTTGTGGATGTTTTTGGAGGCGGGAAGGATGACAAAATGAGTTGAGATTACATTGGGTCTGACATCCATCTCTGTGGCAGATGGAGAAATGGCAGATAGGCCGCCTACTGGGAACGCAAATGAGCCACGAAAGTGACCAATTAAGGGCTTCCTATCGCTTCTGCCTCATTATTGCCAGTGACAGGGGTGGAGGGGGGGGGGGGGTGCCTGATACCATGTGAGAGATTATCCAGTGAAAGTTGACAGGATTCCACAGAAGGACCCTCCAACGCCAATGGACAACCTCGCCACAATGGCACCACATGCCCTCAGGTCAACCATACTCTTACCCCAAACATTGGAGCCTGCCTTACATGGCCCTGGCACCCCCAGAGCCTATGTGCCTGCCTTTGAGGGGAAATGGCCATCGTTGCCTCTCTACCAACCTAAGCAGTGTCAGCAACCACTTTTGGCTCCAATGGTGAGAGCTCAGCCATCTTGGTAAATTCAGCCCAATGCTTCAAGCGAATATCCTTAACCATAATTCTCTTCTCACAGTTTCTGCCAGGCTGCTGAGTATTTCCAGCATTTTATGTTCTTCTTTCAAATTTCCAGCAAATCCAATATTGTGCTTTTGTAATAGAATACAAGTGTATTGAAGTGGAAATGCTACCGCATATAATAGGATCCATAATAAAGGATTCTTCAAATCTATTAGCAGTCAAAATATTTAAGCCTATGACTAAGCATCGGAATTCTCTTTCATCAACACTCGGAGGTAAACATTTACAGATAATATTTCTGGTCTTGCAATTAAATTCCTCGGGTTTTTATCAGAGTATAAAATGAAAGGAAGGAACCAGCAAGGAATTCATTATTGGAAATAGAAGCTGAAGTTTACTTTGATGAGTGTTATTCAGGAGAACAGGAGATAAAGGAGGAAACAGTTGTGTTCTGGCTAAAATCATTAGGAACAGTGGGTCTTCTACAATAAGTTTGCAATTGTAGTTCTTTATACAATAGACTAGAAGCCAGGAAGGCTGCATATTGATACTGAGGGGAAAATAGTCAAGTGTAAGAGACGCAGTTCAGCCAATTCATTGAATTGATATAAAAAATCTGGTGTTGACTGGTTTGTTCTGTGTTTAGAAATTTACCAACTATTTCTCTCATGCTTAGCATCAAGCTATATAACTGAAAGTAATCCAAAAGTACATCTAAATGGACTGAAGAATGGCCTTACATTCCTTCACAGCTCCAGGGTCCCGGGTTCGATTCCCGGCTTGGGTCACTGTCTGTGTGGAGTTTGCACATTCTCCTCATGTCTGCGTGGGTTTCCTCCGGGTGCTCCGGTTTCCTCCCACAGTCCAAAGATGTGCGGGTTAGGTTGATTGGCCAGGTTAAAAAATTGCCCCTTAGAGTCCTGGGATGTGTAGGTTAGAGGGATTAGCGGGTAAAATGTGTGGGGGTAGGGCCTGGGTGGGATTGTGGTCGGTGCAGGCTCGATGGGCCGAATGGCCTCCTTCTGCACTGTAGGGTTTCTATGACTTTCTATGACTTCTACATACACATCTAACAATGCAGCATTACGCATGGGTTGAATAGAAGCACTAGTTATTGTCTTCTTATTGGGTCTAACACAAAAGGATGGAAATCATTTCAAAGTTTATTTATTAGTCACAAGTAAGGCTTGCATTAACACTTCAATGAAGTCACTGTGAAATTCCCCTAGTCACCACACCCTGCCGCTGTTTGGGTCAATGCACTTAACCAGGACGTCTTTCAGACTGTGGGAGGAAACCGGAGCACCCGGAGGAAACCCCATACAGACACGGGGAAAACGTGAAATTCCACACAGACAGGGACTCGAACCCGGGTCCCTGGCGCTGTGAGGCAGCAGTGCTAACCACTGTGTCACCGTGCCGCCAAAATCATCTTGGGCAGTGACAGAAAAATGGATGGTATGTTCTAAGCAGCGTCTGATATTTAATTCTATAGACTTGAGTGGAACAGAATCCGAGCCATTGTGTACAGTCGGTGGTCAATCAACTATCGTCCATTTTCTGCCTGTAATAAATCGACGACAGCTCGATGTAGTTTGAATTATTTATTACACAGTGGCACTATGGTCAGCACTGCTGCCTCGCAGCGCTGGGGACCTGGGTTTGATTTCCAGCTTGGGTCTCTGTCTGTGCAGAATCTGCATGTTCTCCCCATGTAGGCGTGAGTTTCCTTCGGGTGCTCTGGTTTCCTCCCACAGTCTGAAAGACGTGCTGGTTAGGTGCATTGGCCATGCTAAATTCTCCCTCAGTGTAACCCGAACAGGTGCGAGAGTGTGGCAACTCGGGAATTTTCACAGTAAATTCATTGCAGTGTTAATGTAAGCCTACTTGTGACACTAATAAATAAACTTTAAAACTTTATACAATTGTTTATACAAAGGTCAGACCTAATTAATTACTTGACTGAATAACTCCTCTCCCAGGGTCCAACTGCAGGACCCCCTTGGCCTGATGTGTGCACTCTTGCTCCTGATCAGACCAGCTTCAGGCCTTGACAATGCATAGGGTCCGGCATGATCACATGACCCACAGGTAACACCCACTTAGAGATTTATGCTGCCACAGTGCCCCCCCCCGAGATATTTTCTAAACATTCTTTCACAGGATGTGGGCATTGCTGACAAGGCCAGTATTAATTGTCCATTCTTAATTGCCCTTGGAAAGGTAGTGGTGAGCCATCTTCTTGAACCGTTGCAGTCCATGTGGTGTAGGTACACATGCAGTTCTGTTAAGTTCCAGTGTTTTGACTTAGCAACAGTAAATAAAGAGCAAGATAATTTCACATCATTATGATCTGTGACTTGGAAAGGAGCATGTATCTGCTGCCCTTGTCCTTCTTTATGGTAACAGTTCAGATTTGAATGGTGCTGCTAAAGGAGTCGTGATGAGTTGTGACAATGTTAGGAATGCGGGTCCCTATAAGAATAAACCAGACAAGCTTCAGAGTGAGTTGAGAGCAAGTAATTCTCAGTGAAGCCTGTACTTAAGAGTTGTTTTTTGTCCCAGTGAGGGAGTGGCTTCTCTTTATGTGTGCACAGGACACAGCAACCCTCTTCTGCATTTTGACATTGTTCAATTAAACTAACCCTTTGAGTCCATTATTAAAAGTCACAGACAAGCAATGCAGTGGCACTACAGTTATAGAAGTTCTAAGTCAGGTCCCCCCACGAGCATAAAAAAGTAACAAAAGGCACACCACTTTATCTTACGAGCTGGGAAGGATTGAATAAATCTATTCAAAATTATGGGGAGCTTTGATTGATTAGATGGGGAGAAACTGTTTCTGTGCATAAGAGGGTCAATAACCAGAGAACACTGATCTAAGATAATTAGCAGGGACAGATGAAATGTTCTTCTATCTAATGTCAGGGAACTAAGACATCAGATGCTATGGGGTGATTCTCCCCCAAAAAACTCTATGGGCCCGATTTTACCATTTTCATTCCAGGTGCCAATCTGGGCGTAATGCAGATCCGACTTGGAAATCTGCTTTCAGGCGCCTCCATATGTATTTTGCCTGAAACAAAAATTGCGAGTCCCATTCTCACTGTGGGCGGGGCTTAGCACGCCCGAAACGATCGGAACTCAGAACTGCGCATGCACAGTTAGAAAAAAAATTGAAAAAGTGCACCCGTGTCAGATCGCTCCCGGGCCGCAAAAAACAGAGAAAGCGGCCCGGGAGCGAAAAGCGGAAGCGATGGTCCCCACAGACATCACCCCCACCCCCACCCCCACCACATCACTGTCCCCCTTATTCACCCCCCCCCACTACCCACACATATCACTGTCCCCCTTATCCACCCCCCACTACCCACACACATCACTATCCCCCTTATCCACCCCGCCCCGCTACCCAGACCGATCACCACCCTGCACCACTCCCCCCCCACTGATCGCCCGCAGAGTGGCAGCAGACCCCCCTGCCCCCACCTGAAATCCATCTGACCGCCCCCCCCTCCCCCAACAGTAAGCAATCGGGCCTCCCCCTCCCCCCCCACCAGAGGTACATCTTACCCGCCTCCCTCCTCCCCCCCCCCCCCAGACAACGATCTGGCCTCTCTCACCCTCCCCTCAGAGAATGGTCTGGCCTCACTCACACCCCCCCCCCCCCCACACCCCTAGACAATGATCAGGCCTCACTCACCTCCCCAGGGAATGGTCTGGCCTCACTCACCCCCCTCCTCCCAGAGGAACAACTGACCTGCCTCCTCCTCCTGCCCTCCCCCCCACCCTCCCATCCAGACAACGATCTGGCCTCACTCCCCCACAACCAGAAAATGATCTGACACGCCACCCTCTTCCCCCCACCACCAATTTGAGTCAGAGAGCCGTTAGAAGCACTGAACATGCTCTTCAGCAGCTGGAGCGCCCAATTCCGGCATTTATTTAGCAGGTCCATTACGGCGCGATTCCGGTTTGGCAAATGCGGTGGTAAAGGGGGAAATGCTGATAAAGTTGGGCGGGCAGTTCATTAATTCAATTTAAATGCATGCAAATGCATTTAAATCGCCGTTGCACCCGTTTTGGGTGCGAAGCAAATCGCCGCCATTCCCGGGTTTCGGTAAAGTGGCAATCTGCGCAGACGCAGGCGTGGATTGCGTTAATGGCCTCACACCAGACTTTACCACGTTTTCATGCCCGTTTTCGGGTAGGACGCAATGATAACATTGGGCCCTAAGTGTCAAATTTGAGTAAAAACTGGAGTAAATCATGTTGTTTATTTCAGCGGAAGTTTCAAAACGAATCTCCCACACTCTGTTCACTGCAGAATGCACTACCATGATTCACTCCTGAAATTAGGGAGCAGGGTCAATCCCCACTGGAGAGGTCAGCAGCATAGCACCGAGCAGGCCACTGTGTGTGTGACGATCAGTCAGCGACAAGATCAGTGCATGCGCAGTGGCCCCTGTCTGCCTGCCTCCTGATCACTGGCCAGCTCCGCGACCCACACAATGCTGCCCCCCCAAGCAGGCTGCACCCCCCACTCCGATGGTCAGCCCCAATTGCTGGCCTCCCTCCATCCCCCACGATCCTGACTGCAGAGTGGCAGCGGGACCCCCCACCCTCACCAATCGCCCACAGAGACCCCGCCCCCATCACGACCTGTCCCATCAGGGCCCCCCCATTATGCCCCACCCCGTTGGCACTACGCTATTACTGTTAGGCAGTGCCAAAGTTCTCCCTGGGCATTGGCACTCTGCCCCTTGGGCAGTGCCAGGGGGCCCAGGCTAGCATTGCCAAGGTGGCAATGCCCAGAGGGTACCCCCAGCACCTGACCCTCTGGGGGGCCCGGAGACTTCAGTCCTGGGCCCGCTAATTATATTTAAATTATTATTAAAATCATTGGCTGAATATATAATGTGTTTGTCTCCAATTTCCAGCGTGGAGCTGATGGCGCCGGAAATCCGGCGCTGGGAGATGCGGTTAGGCCCGGATACCCAGTGCAAATTGCGCAAATGGGCCGCCGCTAACGTCTCCTGGCCTGCTGCGCTGAAACATCAGTGCAGCGGGCCAGTGTTGATGGGTGCACGGTGACACAATGGTTAACACTGCTGCCTCATAGCAACAGGTGCCCAGGTTTGATTCTGGCCTTGGGTGACTGTGTGGAGTTTGCACGTCCTCCCAGTATCTGTGTGAGTTTCCTTCAGGTGCTCCAGTTTCCTCCCACACTCCAAACATATGCAAATTAGGTGCAGTGGACATTCTAAATTGCCCCTTAGTCTCTCAATTTGTGTAGGTTACAGATAGGGAGGGATAGGGTGGTGGAGCTGGGTAAGATACTCTGTCAGACAGCCAGTCGAGCCATGATGGGCCGAATGCCCTCATTCTGCACAGTAGGGATACTATGAAAGAAGCCTTTTACTGGCCCTCAATTGACCACTTCACGGCCCCCATTGGCAGCAGGGCAGAAACATCATCCATGAGACTTCCGACCCATAACTTAATTCAGGCAGAGGCGGGAAGGCGGAAGAATTTGGCAACATCACTACACCACATAAATACATGCCATTCCTGCCTCTCACCTCACCAGCAGTGAGAGTACAATATTTCACTCATCCTGATGGATGCTTCCTCAGCCACTCTGTCTTTGCCTGCACCTCACCCCCTCAATTGTGATCACTGGAGTTTAAGTCTTAAATCTGTTCCAAAGAAAAAATAAGTCACTGTTGCATTCACTAAAACAATCAGCTGTCATTGAGATTGAAATCCAAATTATAGAGGCCTTGTTCCTTCATCTTGTCTCTAAACACAGTGTCCAATCCAGGACAAAGCCGCTCGCTTCAATGGCACCACCTTCAACGTTCACTCCCTCCACCATCGTCACAGAATAGTAGCAGTGTTTGCCATCTACAAGAATAACTACAGGAACTCACCAAGACTCCTCTAAACCCGTGACCTCTACCATCTAGAAGGACAAGGACAACAATGCATCAAAACACCACCACCTGCAGCCACACACCGTCCTGAGTTCAAAGTGTTTTATCATTTCTTCATTGTCGCTGAGTCAAAATCCTGTAACAGCCTTCCTAACAGTACTGTGGGTGTTCCTACTCCATGTGGACTGCAGCGGTTAAAGAAGGCAGCTCATCACCACCTGCTCAAGAGCAATTCAGGATGGGTAATAAATGAATTAAATTATTCATTCATGGGACACCCAAATCCCATGAATGAATAATTTTAAAAATCCATACTATCCTAGTTCAGACTGTTTAGGATCAGGAGAACTAACTCCTAAGGTTTAACCAGCTAAACTGTGCAAGTTATTGGTGCAAACCAGTGTTGAAGTGTCCAGCTCAGGCCAATCTACCTATTCAACCATCAGCATCCAAGGCTTATCTTGTGGCGTGTTAGAAGAATCCTATCCCCTCAGTGACAGATTTACCCCTCTGGAATTTTGTGTGAGCCACATCAATTTGTTCTGCATCCACAATACTCTGGACTATTGCAGAACTCTTTGGTTTAGGTACTTAATAGTGCAAGTCTCACAGAAGATTGGCATAATTCTAATTACCTACCATCAAGTGGGTCTTAACTCTTCCTCCCAACCTCTCACCATTCACGACAGAGGGTACAAGGTGTTATTTTCCCAAAGATAGGGGAGTCTAAAACTAGAGGGCATAGGTTTAAGGTGAGTGGGGAGCAATACAAAAGGGTCCAGAGGGGCAATTTGTTTCACACAGAGGGTGTTGAGTGTCTGGAATAAACTGCCAGAGGTGGTAGTAGAAGCGGGTACAATTTTGTCTTTAAAAAAGCATTTAAGCAGTTCATGGGTAAGATGGGTATAGAAGGATTTGGGCCAAATGCGGGCAATTGGGACTAGCTTAGTGGTTAGAAAAAAGGACGGCATGGACAAGTTGGACTGAGGAGCCTGTTTCCATGCTGTAAACCTTTATGACCCTGTGACTCTGGTCCTTAGTTGGTCATGAGGCAACTGAGCAAAGGTTTGAGTCCTTAAATATGAAAAATTTCTCATGAGTAATAAAGGCAACCAACACAATCCATCATAAGCTGTATGAGGATATTGCCATGAACTTCTGAATGACAACTTGAATACATGCCAAACTTTAAGGAACACTGGCTTCAGCATTTGGAAGAAGGGAGCTGTGTCAGCAGCTGTTTGCATTCCTGCAGCTCAGTCATGGTGGGTATGAAAGCCTCGATCTATCAATGTACGTTCCTATATATGACCTCTGTGTAACACCTTTCAGCAACAGTTATTCCAACTCTCATGGTTTCTTCCTTAGTTACGTGAGAGCTATTTGCCTTCAACATAATGGAACAACCTATACTGGACAATGCATTGTTGTTTTATATATCAAAACTCAGCGTTACACGCCAGCGACATTGACTCAATGAGCAGAACCTCCAGGATCTGTTTTGCACAGGCAAAGATGAAGGGGCATGACACGAAGGAAAACTTGTCATTGCCTTGACCACCTCCTCAAGTTAATCACTGGCAGGTCAATGAAACAATAGAAATACATGAAACAATTGGAAATACATATCTACATTATTTTTTCTTTATTCTTTCATGGGAATGTAGACATGTCTGGCAAGCCAGCATTTGTTGCCCATCCATAATTGCCCTGCTAAATCATTTCAGAGATCAGTTGAGAGTAGACCACATTGCTGTGGGTCTGGAGTCACATGTAGACCAGACCGGGTAAGGACGTCAGATTTCCTTCCCTAAAGGACATTAGTGAAGCAGATGGGTTTTTACGACTGATGCGCGATATAACTCACGAGGCTAGAGATGCTCGAGGAAATAAAGGCTTTTATTGACTACTACAATAGAGCTACCATATATAATACACGATCCCAGACTGAAGGGTCCCAGACAGAGCAGTGACCTTTATACCTCTCCCAGGAGGCGGAGCCCGACTGGGATGTACCATAATAACTATAATACAGGTAGAACAGCCCAACCCTAACCCCAACAGTAACATGTAGAACAACCCAACCCTAACCCCAACAGCAACATATATACAGACTCATAGTACTGGCCAGACCCTGGCTCAGTACTACCTGGTGGGAACCAACGATGGTTCACCACAACGACAATTGATGATAGTTTCAAGGACACCATCACTGAGACTAGCTTTCAATTCCAGATTTATTAATTTAATTTAAATTCCACCAGCTGTAGTGGTGGGATTTGAACCCATGTCTCCCCAGCATCAGCCTGGGCTTCAGGATTGCTAATCTAGTGACATTACCACTATGCTACCATCTTCCCTTAAAACCAATAAACTGTCATGTCCGGGAATCAAACCCAACCAACTGCTTGGAAGACAGCTATGCTCACCACTATACCACCATCACTGATTACATATTGCAAGGTAGTACTTTGTACAGATTCCAGCAAAAGTAACTGATTAAACTTGCAAACGTTAATGAGATAGATATTCAGGCAAGTGAATGTTGATGTTGAATAGTGGGTCACAAAATGGCCCCCTCAGTGGGATGTGGGCCCTATAAAAAATAAAAAAGCCACATTTATAAAATGAACATATTCACATAGCTGGCTATTTTAGTGTAGTGGTTGTTACTGGAATAGTAACCTGTAGGCCTGCACTAATAATCTTGAGAACACACAAGTTCAATTCCTACCCTGGCAATTTGAGAATTTGATTTCGGTATCAAAAATATATT
The DNA here is from genome assembly GCF_964213995.1 of Mustelus asterias. Taxonomy (NCBI): domain Eukaryota; kingdom Metazoa; phylum Chordata; class Chondrichthyes; order Carcharhiniformes; family Triakidae; genus Mustelus; species Mustelus asterias. The sequence continues at coordinate 11,077,523 of NC_135827.1, read as the reverse complement.
AAAGTGATCATGAAGGCTGTTGTGGAAAACTAACTGGTCCTTTCGGGAATCGCAGAATCCCTACAGTGCTGAAGGAGGCCCATTGAGTCTGCACTGACTCTCCAACAGAGCATCCCACCCAGGACCTATCCCCACAACCCTGCTAACCCCCCAGTCTGCAAATCCTGAGACACTAAGGGACAATTTACCATAGCCAGTCCACTTAACTTGCATGTCTTTGGAAAGTGCTGTTTAGTTAAGACCATATTTCTCCAGCCCCACCCTAATGTGACTGACCCTTAACCAACGGCATGGGCACGGGCGGCACTGTGGCACAGTGGCTAGCACAGTGCCTGCCTCACAGTGCCAGGGACCCGAGTTCAATTCCCGGCTTGGGTCACTGGCTGTGTGGAGCTTGCACGTTCTCCGTGTGTCTGCGTGGGTTTCCTTTGGGTGCTCCGGTTTCCTCCCACAGTCCAACGATGTACGGGTTAGGGGGATTGACAATGTAAAATTGCCCCTTCATGTCAGGGGAACTAGCTACGGTAAATGTATGGGGTTATGGGGATAAGCCCTGGGTAGGATTGTGGTCTGTGCAGACATGAAGGGCAAATGGCCTCCTTCTGTACTGTAGGATTCTATGATTCTAACCTCTGTAGTGACCCAGCAAGCTATTCAGTTGTTTCACCAAGGAACCAAGATGATGGTTTACCACCAGTTTCAGAATCAATGGTGGCCTTGCCAGTGATGCCTGCATCTCAAGAATTAATGACAATATGCTGTGGTTAATTAGAATTACTTTAACTGAATAAGAAATTAGGTTGACCACATTCTGGGCATACTGCCCTCTATTGTTGCCCAGTGTCCATCTCATGTGTCCAAGCAATTACTCAGATCCAAGCGTAAAAGAAAAGGCTTCAAAGGATCTCACTGGAACATGTCCATAAAAAGATTTTAATTTGAGCAGAGTTGCTTCAAGTTTGAACTGCAGATTTATAATATGCTTTTCTCACTTCCTACTTAAGAAGCTACAATTTCCCATAATAGTTCCACGAGTACAGTTATTCATCAGGGTCGAGTGGCTCACAGCACTTTTGTGTTTGCAGGTTTGAAATGCAGAATAAATAAAACACATGCAGCTGCTACCTGATTGTGGGAAAGCATCATGTGTTTTTATAAGTCATCTTGTGAATGGCTATGTTTAATTATGGATGCTCGATTAAAAATGGCCCTTTACTCTGCAGACTGGATGAGTCTATTACCCACATTGTCAACTCAGTAACAATGAATGGCATATTTTGATATTGTTAAATTAACTGCCAATCAGAAATCTCTGTATATAGCACCTGCTTGCCCAACTTATCAAGTTCGGATAAAACATGTGCCTCTTAGGTTCAAGCTAATGTTGACTGGCACAGCGTGCTTTGTGATGTATTAATTCCAGCCTTTCTAGTTCACATATCTTGGCTTCGAGCTTCTTAGTGCTCAGAATACCAAAGCACAACCATATGCTGTGGGCCGATATACACGGAACAGTGGATTATGACTCTGCAGTCATCTCTCTTGAGTCTCCCCACAGCCGTCCAAGAGGGGCGAATATTTTCTCAGTAACCCCGCGTAGGCTGACCTCAAACCCACGGCTCAGCCAAGGCGGGTGGCGAAAAACTGGGACCCGCGCTTGCCGCACAAGATCCATGTCATCTTCAGCAGCACATGGGTTAAATGATGCGTGTTTATCCCTTTAGCGTCTCGTAGGCATTTCGCTTTTGGTTGAGGCAGCAGCTGTGTAGCTGCCAGCTCTTGCTTCTCAGGGATTCTGTTGTTATAAAAGTCTATACTACAGAGAAACATACTGAATTGACATGTTTTGGTGCCAGTTACTGTGGAAACCTCTCAAAGTCAGCCTAAATTACAGTCGATTGCTCATCTGTAACAAATTCATCAGCACCAACTTAGTCTGGATTCAAGACGGCAATTATCATCTATTTAGTCTTAAAGGATTAATAGATCAAAATTACACTTTTGCTGAGCATAATATCGTCTTTATTTCCTGTCACGTTGATGTTCTTGATGCGTAACTGTGTTTATTCCTTTAATTTTTTTTATCCCGCTGACTTTAAAAGAACTGTATGATTAACACAAGAAAGAATGATTGATTTGTTATTTTGACATTTACTTGCTCTGAAAGTATATTTGAATCATAGCACACAGATGCACAAAGAAGTGTTGCCATGACTTTAATGCTTTCAAATTTGGCTTCCTTGAGTTTGTCAAGTCAACAGAAGTGTTATATGATAATGCATAGTCTTTGAATTGTTTTCTTTCTGTTCGCGTCTGCCAGAGAAACAGGAAAATAACAGAGAAAAATGTTAGGTCGGGAAATCTGAAGACATGACGGCAGTGACACAGTGGTTAAGATAGAGAAGAATTTTGCAAGGACAGGTTCCAAATTACGGCATTAAATTGACATTCTTATCTCAGGTGACAGAGACGGGTCATAAAATTTGATTTGATTTGATTTATTGTCACATGTACTGGTTTACAGTGAAAAGTGTTGTTTCTTGCGCGCTATACAGACAACGCATACCGTTCATAGAGAAGGAGAGAGTGCAGAATGTAGTGTTACAGTCATAGCTCAGGTAATAATAAAGTTTAAAAGCAAATTACTACGGATGCTGGAATAAAGTTTATTTATTAGTCACAAGCAGGCTTACATTAACACTGCAATGAAGTTACTGGGAAAATCCCCTGGTCGCCACACTCCGGCGCCTGTTCGGGTACACTGAGGGAGAATTTAACACGGCCAATGCACTTAACCAGCATGTCTTTCAGACAGTGGGAGGAAACCAGAGCAACCAGAGGAAACCCACGCAGACACTGGGAGAACGTGCAGACTCCGCACATGACAGTGACCCCAAACCGGGAATCAAACCTGGGTCCCTGGCGCTTTGAGGCAGCAGTACTAACCACTGTGCCTCTGTGCCCCCCAGCAGAGTAAAGGTGCTAGTGTAGAGAAAGATCAACTTAGTGTGAGGGAGGTCCGTTCAATAGAGGAGAGTAGAGATGATGGCAATGGTATCTGGTGTAACACTAATTAACAGTTAGGGGCTAATCACGCGAATGGAATTATGGCAAAGAAACATCGCTAAAAGCTTTGTCTTTCTCCAAGCACAAAAGGTTTTATTGATCCCAAGTAATGACCTTAAGATGACAAGTAAAGAGGGAGATTTATTCCCTTTTAGTGCAAGTGAAATGTGCTCACAAACATCACAAATGTAGATGACTGGCTGACCTTTATCTCAATATTTATTTCTCAATATTACTCTGGCAAAGGCGAGGGAATTGGATGTTCAGAACCAGAGTGAACGCCGTCACCTGAGGAATTCTAGAGATGTGTGAGGACAGTTTGAAAGTCTATCTCTGAACAACATCTTAAAGAAAGATCTGAGGTTCTACCTTGAAGCTACAATTGAACCGGCACTCTTGAGACAATGAAGAAAGATCAAAACAGCCCCAATGAAGGAAAGATTCTTCAGAAGAGAAGAAATGAAGACTAATAGCTGAACATCTATTAGCTTTCTGGGTTGGCAAGTGTTATTTATTGCCAGACATTTTAAAAAGGTGATTAAATGAAGAACAGCAGATCAGTTTTGCAACCAAAACTAATGCCATCACTTTCAATTTATCAAACTGTAATAAGTCTGCAGAGGCCAAAGTCCCTTCATCAAAGTCCCTTTATTTACAACTCTAACAGCAGTACACAGAGTGCTATCAGTTAGCAGTCTACCTGGGGTGGGGGTGGGGGTGGGGGTGTGGGTGGTGGTGGGTGGTGGGTGAGGGGGTGGTGGAGGAACGGACACTCTCGGTTAAGTACAAGGCAAAGACTCCCTGACTAGCCCATCAATTGGATCCTTAATCAGGGAGTTCATACTCCAATAGGCCAACCTCAATGGCCAACCTCAATTGCCTGATTGAAGTCATCACACAAACAAAGGGTTTGGCTTTCCGAAATGAAAACAGAAAATGCTGGGAATCCTTAGCAGGTCAGACAGTGTCTGTGGTGAGAGAAACGGAGTTAATGGGTGGGATTTTAAGGCCTCACTCGACTCGAGACTGGAGAATCCCGTCCGAGATCAACCAACCTTCCCATTGTCCGGCCCCTTGCCCGCTCCGATTCCTGTGGCGGGCTGGGCGGTAGAATTCTAGCAAATGTTTCGGGTTGATGACCTCTCATCAGAGCTCGAAAAAGTTTGAGATGTAATAGGCTTTCTGAACAAGGACAAATGAAAGGTCTGTGATCGGATAGAAGATGGAGGAGATTGAATGACAGAAAAGTTAGTCTTACAGGGCCAAAGGGAACAGTGACGAGTTGATAAAAGAAAGAAGAGATGTGCCTGGAGCAACTATACTGTTATCTGAAAGCAGAAATAAGAGAAAAAGCAAAATGTGCAAATAAAAATTAACTATATTGGAGGAATGAGTTTACACTCCAGAATTGCTTTTGGGCAGCACGGTTGCACAGTTGTTAGCAATGCTGCCTCACAGCGCCAGGGATCCAGGTTCGATTCCCAGCTTGGGTGACTGTCTGTGTGGAGCTTGCAAATTTTCCCCGTGTCTGCGTTGGTTTCCTTTGGGTGCTCCGGTTTCCTCCCACAGCCCAGAAATGAGTGGGTTAGGTTGATTGGCCATGCTAAATGTGTCAGGGGGATATCAAGGGGATTAATAGGGTAAATATGTGGGGTTATGGGGAGAGGGCCTGGGTGGGATTGTTGTCGGTGCAGGCTCGATGGGCCGAATGGCCTCCGTCTGCACTGTCGGTGTTCTACGATTCTATGTTTAACTCGATGTTGAATGATGTTAGTGTCTAATCAATAGATGAGTGTAATAACTTCAATGAGGCCATTGAGGTTGGCCTTTCATAATGTGAACTCCTTGATTGAGCTCTTTATTGCTTTTCCAATCAGGGAGCCTTTGTTGTGTGTAGAACTTGGACTGTCAGGTCTCCTGGCACTCCGAGTGCTTACTCAGAGCTTGTAACACTCCATGAACTTAAATAGAGCTTGTAAATAAAAGGGAATCTGGTGAATGGATACTGTCCTCCACTGACTTATTTCAACGAGGTGTTCCTCAAACTTCCATTAAGCTTCATTGGAACAGTACAGCAGTCCAAGTGCATGCTAACATTTCGCTCCAATATGTGGGGTCCTTCAGACTGCGCCATTTGTATGTGAATGAGTAACACTTTACTTGCTGGGGTGGAATGGGACTTCCAAAGGTCCAAGGTTTAAACCTCATTCTATCCTGAATGAGCTGAGGAGAATTCAGATTCTCTATTTGGCCTGAATGTCACTGAGCTATGCAAAAGAAAGTTAGCCAGAGTCTACTTTACTCTTTATGATACAGGAATCATTGATATTAAATTAGTTTATATCTGCTAGGACCATAATTACATTTCCACCATGATGGAATAGGGCGTCATTGACTCGGCTGATATATGAAGACTGAATAATTAGGTGAGGCCATTGAGCTTTGCTGCTGGCCTTTGGATCTTCAACGATGTAGAAAAGAGAGGAGACCATGGGTAACAGCAAGAGCAGAAGACATTAATGCAATGTAGAATACACTGGGAGTGATCTTTCCAGAAATTGGTAATATTTCCTTTCCTGAGAGAAAAATGGAGTGAATCCCGCTGACAGCTCCAGTTTTCTGAATCTTGAGCCTCATTAACGAAAGATTCTATGGCCACGAGAATCACTCCTGGACCACGTACAGCTGGAGTAATGCCGGAGCTCGGAACTCTTACGCAATTTGAGGAGAGAGCCCTCGAGCTGGCCGGAAAGGAGGAAGAGCATGCCTGCATGGTTAGTGAAGTGGGGCAGCAGACAAGCATAAGACTCCTCCTCACGACACACTATCATTCCTCAAGTCTCAAGTGAGCAATCAATGTTCCCTCCATTATCCCCTGTAATGTACTGATGCCATCTCCATTCTCTTGAAGGCAAAGCAGCTGAGGGGGCCAGACCATCCTCGCACCCCACGCCCCCCTCCCCTCCCCGCCACCCCGGACTCACCGTACTCGAGCAGGTCCATGGGAGACTTCTCAGACCGCACTATGGAAGAGGTGTCACAGCTGTCACCCTCACCAGGCACCGGCACAGATACTCACACCACAGTTGGCTCACTAAATAGACTGGCTTCTGGGTCATTCACTGATGAGAACCTCGCAGCTGAAGTTCCACAGGAAGAGGCAAGGACATCCCAGGGATTTGGCACTTGGAGGAATGCCAGAAGTCAGGAATCCACTGGGCCCCTGCCTGATGATGTTCCCCCTGTGTCCGGTGGTCCCTGAGCTGATGGAGTTGCAAAGGCAGAGCCGCAAGTATCAGGAAGGGATGACATCAATACTCCTCAGACTGCAAGGCTCACTGGAGGAGTCCCATCACCTTCTGTCCGAGAAGATGATGCCGTCACTCCAGAGTAAAGAGGCCAACACTGGCATGGTGATGTTCGCAGTGGAGAACTTGGTGCAGGATGTGCACTCCATGGCAGGAGATGTCCCCGCCATGGTTCACCTCATGACTTCCATTTCTGAGGGCATGAACTTCGTGGTGCAGAGCTTCAACTGCATGGTGCAGACAGTGGTGGGAATCCGTGAGTGTCAGCAACAGAGGACAGTGGGATTTCTGGACCTCTCTCCAGCTGTCCGTCTATAACATGGAGGACTACTGGGTCCATTGGGCACCCAAAGGGATGAGGATCATCTGGGTCACAGCTCAGGGCCTTCCACCCCAGAAATCCTGGGGGTGTCCAAACTATCTGAGTCCCCCCTTCTTATGAACAATACGCCTCCAGTCCCACACACTGATGAGGGCAGCACTGCAATACTCGTGCTGGTTGAAAGCAGGCCAGAGCCTCAAGGTCCAGGCCCCCCCAAGGGATGCCCACCAAGGTCATCTCTGACAATAGGGTGTGGAAGCCAGCTGGCCTCCTCAACCTCAGCTGCAGATCCTGGGGAAGTGGGAGGTTGAGGAAGATTAAGAAGTGATAGGTGCCTATTTGGCACAGGTGAAAGTAAGCTCCAGTGTAGAGAGGTCAGCACTGTACATAATTACAAATAATAAATCACTCCATTCACTCACAGAGCGCCTGATTTTACCATTTTGATTCTAAGTGCTGGGCGGACTTCAATTTGGGAGTGTTTCAAACCGGACTTTTAGACCCGTTCTGGAGCGCCCCATACACACTCTGCCTGAAAAAAAAGCAGCGATTCTGAATCACGTTGCAGAAGCCTGTGGGTGGGGCTTATCGCGCCCGAAACGCTGCAGCTCCGATCGGCGCCTCCAACTGCACATGCGCAGTAAAACAAAATAGAAAAACACTCACCTGCCACATCGCTCCCGGGCCGGATAATGTCTCCCCCTGGCCCCCACAAACATTGCTCCACCCTCACAGCATTACTGTCACCCTTATCCCCCCCACCCTCCCCACTACCCAGACTGATCGCAGCCCCTTGCTCCCCTTCCCCTCTACCAATTGCACGCAGAGTGGCAACAGACCCCCCTGCCCCCTCGCCCCCACTCCCCCCCCCTACCAGAGAACCATCTGACCCGCCCCCCTCCTCCCCCACCAGAGAACCATCTGACCCGCCTCCCCTCCCCCATCACTGATTTGAGTCAGAGAGCCACCGGAAGCTCTAAACTTACTTCCTCAGAAGCTAGAGCGGCACGGTAGCACAGTGGTTAGCACTGCTGCTTCACAGCTCCAGGGTCCCAGGTTCGATTCCCGGCTCGGGTCACTGTCTGTGTGGAGTTTGCACATTCTCCTCGTGTCTGCGTGGGTTTCCTCCGGGTGCTCCGGTTTCCTCCCACATCCAAAGATGTGCAGGTTAGGTTGATTGGCCAGGTTAAAAATTGCCCCTTAGAATTCTGGGATGCGTAGATTAGTGGGTAAATATGTGGGGGTAGGGCCTGGGTGGGATTGTGGTCGGTGCAGACTCGATGGGCCGAATGGCCTCCTTCTGCACTGTAGGGTTTCTATGATTCTATGATGAATCGGACCTTCGCGGACCATGTCTGTTTCGTACCGAATTTGGACGGGCGAATGCGGTGGTAAAGGGGGAAGTGCTGGTAAAGTTGGGCATCCAGCCCATTAATTCAATTTAAATGCATTCAAATGCATTTAAATTGCCGTCGCGCCCGTTTTGGGTGCGGTCCGAATCGTGCCTGCAGTGCCTGAGACTGTCACTCCAGCTTTGATGAACCCCGTGATGTGCCCGTTAATTGGCAGGGCACACGCAGCTCTCTGTTAGGCTGGAGTTAGACATATCACTGAGGATGAGAGAAGCATTGCTTTGTCCTCGCTGCAAGTCATCATCTTTCTCCTGCAGAGTCAGGCCAATGGCTGCAGCCCCCTGCCATTGAAAACATGCAACCTAATGGTTAGATAATAGTGGCACTACATCATTGGTTTGACCTTATTTATTTAATTTATTTATTTGTCATAAGTAGGCTTACATTATCACTGCAATGATGTTACTGCGAAAATCCCCTGGTCGCCACACTCCGGTGCCTGCTTGGGTACACTGAGGCAAAATTGAGCATGGCCAATGCACCTAACCAGCATGTCTTTCAAACTGTGGGAGGAGACCAGCACCCAGAGGAAACCCACGCAGACAAGAGGAGAACGTGCAAACCCCGCGCAGACAGTGACCCAAACCAGGAATCGAACCCGGGTCCCTGGCGCTGTGAGGCAGCCGTGCCAACCACTATGATCTCGCCCTCACCTGCAGGTGGATAGATTGGACTCAGGATCCCACACGCAATATCACTTTCCTACTGAAATATAGGCTTGTGTCCTTTCTAAAACTGTAAAATCTAACTGCTTTTCAGCAAGCAATTGAGTGTTTTGTTCAGGCCCGCAGAGAGATTGTAAATTATGTGGCTCTGGCATTGAGTATTGTTCCTGAGAGATTATGGTACTCCAACAGCAGATATTTGGTTGTGGAAGTGGAGAGTGTTTATTGGTCAGCCCGGTATGCACTTATTAATTGTTGCTCAGAAAGTAAATAAATGGGGCTCTCCTTACTGTATTAGTTATATAAATCTCACAAGAACTATAAATAAATCTCTTTATGCTGTTTAGTGCAGAGTCATGCTATGTCAAACTGTTCATCTGCTTAGTGCTTGGATTTTTACAGCAAAGGACGAGAAATATATAAAACTTTAGAAAATGTTAAATTAAATTCCTCCTCTGTTTGCCAACTTATTCTTACATGTACAGCTTCAATTAAGGGGAAACCGGGTAGGTGCATGAGGGATGGTTAAAATGATCTGTCGATAGAGTCAGATGAAGTAAGATGAGAGGGATCGTACGTGGAACATAAACATCGACATTTGCCACTGGGATTAAACAGCTTCTGTGTTGTTAGTTCTACAAAATTCTAACTAACGTAATTTACTCCATTCATAGAATACTACAGTTTAGAAGGAGGCCGTTCGGCCCATCGAGTCTGCACTGACCACAATCCCACCCAGGCTCCAGCCACACAACCCTATGCGTTTACCCTCGCTAGTCCCCCTGACACTAAGGAGCAATTTGGCATGGCCAATAAACCTAACCCACACATCTACAGATTATTTGTATACATTTACTGTACCATGTCACGGCTGTAACCAGATTTTTTTTTCAATATTCTTTTACATTCTTTCTTTTAATTCCTTTTCAACTCAGTGCTGTCCCCACTCCTGCCAGCTTATTTCAGCCGCATTCTCTGACCTTCCACCTGAGGTGTTAAGAACAAAGAACAAAGAACAATACAGCACAGGAACAGGCCCTTCGGCCCTCCAAGCCTGGTCCAAACTAGACCATTCTTTTGTATCCCTCCATTCCCACTCCGTTCATATGGCTGTCTAGATAAGTCTTAAACGTTCCCAGTGTGTCCGCCTCCACCACCTTGCCTGGCAGCGCATTCCAGGCCCCCACCACCCTCTGTGTAAAACATGTCCGTCTGATACCTGTGTTAAACCTCCCCCCCTTCACCTTGAACCTATGACCCCTCGTGAATGTCACCACCGACCTGGGGAAAAGCTTCCCACCGTTCACCCTATCTATGCCTTTCATATTTTTATACACCTCTATTAAGTCTCCCCTCATCCTCCGTCTTTCCAGGGAGAACAACCCCAGTTGGCCTGTCTTTTTTTCTCCATGCTGTTGAAACTGGATTCCCAATACTTTATCATTTTGTTTCAGATTTACAACGTTAAGTTTTTTTTTTAAATTCAACCCTTTTGCTGCTAAGGGGGAGGCCCCTTATCCCACACACCCCATTAAAGATATCCTAAGCCTGCCCCTTGTTGTCCACCAGTGGGTCAGGTGACCCGAACGCCCAAAGGGGAACGAGTGTGAGGTTCTTGTTGCAGAGTGAGAGCTTTTCCAGCCAGAGTAGATCTTAGAGTTGAAAGTGTTAATATTGTGAAAGTATTCTGTATTTTTATCTGCTTGTAAATAAACCGTGATTGTTTGTTATAGAAATTGGTGGTCGCCAATCTTTGCAATTAGTACACTGGCGATGAGGTAAATCAGAGCGACTCCTTTTGCGGTGAGGAATTCGAAGAGAACATTGTTGCAAAACTGCAGAGTGAATCAGCAGCCTGAAACCAGCCTGAAATAAAGAGAACAGGCCTGCCTCTGTTTGGGAAACTAGAAGCCTTTGACATGACCACTGAGAACTGGGTACAGTGTGTGGAATGTTTGGAGTATTTTTTTCAGGGCTAATGGAATCGAGGGGGGGAACATAAGAAGAAAGTAATTTTACTTACTGCAGATAGGACCCAGACGTATAACTTGATCCGAAGTTTAATGTCCCCAGATGCTCCAAACATTAAGACATTTGCAGGGCTCATTAAGCAAGCAAAGGGGCATTACTACTCTAAAGCCTCAGTAACACTGCAAAGATATAAGCTTAACTTGAGTGGCGCTCAGCCAAATTGCCATTCACTGCAGCGGCACTGGGGAATCCCAGCTGAAGCCAAGGTTGGAGAATCTGGCCCTATATGTTTTAAAGAAGGTGTTAGATATAGCTCTTGGGGCGAAGGGGGTCAAAAGATATGGGGGAAAGGCGGGATCAGGCTACTAAGTTGGATGATCAGCCATGATCATGATGAATGGCGGAGCAGGTTCGAAGGACTGAATGACCTGAATGGAGGACCCCAAGATAGACCAATGCAGCCTTCATAGCAAGGCTAAAGCGGATTACAGGACATTGCAACTTCGGATCAGTTTTAAACAACATGTTAAGAGATCAATTGGTATGTGGTGTAAATAATCCAGCTCCGCTATTTGGCATGGAGGAATGTCCAGTGGGGGAGCGAAATGTTATGTCATTAAACAATGAGGAAAAGGGCAAGGTAGGCCCCATCACAGTAGTGTTGCTCATAAATGGCCAGCCATTGAAGATGGAGGTAGACACGGGAGCATCAACTACTGTTGTGAATGATTGAACCTGCTTTAAGTGAAACTTAAAGAAGGAGTTTGACCCCTGAAGTTGATGAACACTGCAGCAAGACTAGCTACCTATACCGGAGAAGCTATAAAGATAGTAGGAACAACTATAACTTCAGTGAGTTACAGACAGAAGTCGGCACAGCTACTGCTCATAGTGAAGTCAGGCCAAGGACCGTTGACAAAATGAGTCCACCAATTGGTTCTGCGAGAATACAACAATGGCATTGTTCTTGTTGGCCTATGAATATACCTTAGAGCGTCAGACTTCACTATGAGCAGTAGCTGTGCCGACTTCTGTCTGTAACTCACTGAAGTTGTAGTTGTTCCTACTATCTTTATAGCTTCTCTGGTATCGGTAGCTAGTCTTGCTGCAGTGTTCATCAGCTTCAGGGATCGAACTCCTTCTTTAAGTTTGATACAAGGCAGAGTTGTCAGAAAAGGAACAATGATTCATCAAAAGTAGAAAGAACATTGAGATGGATGAACCAGTGAAGAATTTTGGACCCAAATTGGGTCCAAATTGTGATGGTCAGGACAGGGCCATTGCCTTGTGAGTGAAAGTACAGGACAAGTTAGTGAAGGAACACGTAAATCGTTTGAGGAGGTGGGAGCCATCCAAACAGCCAGTGTTCCTGCCCAATCCAATTGTGCCAGCAAATGTTGTTGTTGTTTGTCTGAGGGGTGAAGTGGCTGATCAGCCAATGGCAGGCCAAAGAGCTGCTCCCAGTGAAACTGAGGAAGGTGAGGCACAGATTCCAGAGGAGAGTCCTAGAGAAGCAAGTCCAACCCAAACTATCTCTACAGTCGAACCTCAACAGTTGAGAAATGTTGCTCCCAGAGAAAACCCCTGATAAACTGAGCTTCTCGTAAACTGTGTTAAAAATGCTTCTCAATATACTAATGTTTTGAAAATTATATAAACTATTTATGCATTATATAATAAGGAACTTAAAGGGCGGGAGGGGATGAGATTTGTAGCTGGCCCCTTCAAGAGGCATATGGCAGGAGGGTCATGTGACCCATTCGCCCATGGGGAATGAGCGCAGGGATCTTGGTGCAGAGTGCAGCAGCCACAGTAGATCCCAGAGCTGGAAGTGTTAAGAATTCCTACCGTGCAGAAGGAAGACTTTCAGCCCATCGTGTCTGCACCCCCCACAATCCCACCCAGGCTCTATTCCCTTAAACCCACATATTTATCCTGCTAATCCCCTGACACAAGGGGCAATTTAACATCGCCAATCAACCTAACCCGCACATCTTTGGACTATGGGAGGAAACCGGAGCATACGGAGGAAACCCACACAGACACGTGCAAACTCCACACGGACAGTGACCCGAGGCCGGAATTGAACCCAGGTCCCTGGCACTGTGAGGCAGCAGTGCTAACCACTGTGCCACCATGCTGCCTCAAACATCATGAAAGTACTCTGTATCTGTATCTGTATCTGCTTGTAAATAAACCATTATTGTTTGTTACATGCTAACTGGTGGTCACCAATCCTTCCAATTACTACAATAACATTGCTCAAGCATTTTGGAAACAAAAGCTCTTTAAATGTCAAATTCCCATTGTGCAATATCTGATATTCTCTCAGAGTCCTCTGGCGTACCAAATAGCTTCGCATTCAGTCCCATCTCAGTATTCCAATGCTACTTCTCATTCAACCCTATAAAATGCTCATCGAGTATATCATCACTTGATATTCAGCCCTCTTAAATAGCATTCAAATGAATGCAATTGTTTCCCATTCAATCCCATTACACTGAATTTCTGATTTCAGGCTTCACCATCAGATCTGCAATCCTGATCAGAGAAGAATGTCTGTGAATTATTCATGTCCTCAATGCTGTTCCATTGACACAAACGTTAGTCAATCAATTGGCTTTTTAATTCAAAGTCAACTGTGTTTCACACCAGTCATTCAAACTTGGATTTTTTTAAAAGTATGTAGTCTGAAAACAGCTGTATGACTTTCATTCTGTTTTCATTGATATCAGGTTGAAGTGTAAATGGATAAAATGGATTGAAAGCCTGTTCGAAAAAAACGGAGAATTCCAACAATGAACACACTGTGACATGACCTGAGACTTATGATGAGAGGGAGAGAGGTCCTTGAAGCGTTGGAGATACAATTTAACAGGAATAATCATGATAAATCCATCTGGACCCTCATGTCCTTTAGGGAAGGAAATCTGTCACAGTTACCCTGTCTGCCGTGCCCACAGCAATGTGCTTGGCCCTCTGAAATGGCCTACCAGGCGATTCAATTCAAGAGCAATTAGGGGTGGGCAACAAATCATAGAATCAGAATCCCTATAGTACAGAAGGAGGCCATTCGGCCCATTAAGCCTGCACCAATAACAATCCCACCCTATGCCCGTAACCCCATATATTTACCCTGCTAAATCCCCCTGAAACTAGGGTCAGTTTGGCATGGCCAGTTGCTGGCCTTGACACCAATATCCACGTCCCATGAACAGAATAGAAAACAAAAGAAAAAGAGCAGGTCAGAGTCTGGGAATTGTGCGCTGAGTAATTCAGCTCCAAACCCCACAAAACCTGCCCGCCAAGTCAGGATTGTGGTGAAATACTGAGTTGGGTGCGTGCAGTTCCAACAATACTCAAGAAACTTGACACCATCCAATAAAAAGCAGCCCCTCTGATTGGCACTCCATCCACCACCTTAAATATTCTCTCCATCCAACAGTGAATCACAGTGATAACAGTGTGTACAGTGAGGGACTAAGATGTCACACTGCATATTATATATATATATATATATATAGATATCCTCATTGCTATTTCTAACATTTTAAAAAACTGAAGAAATGTAGCTGAAACTGTGTCAGCCTGTGACCCCAGCAAAAAAGAAGACGCTTTGCAATTTCAGAAATCTCACACCCTCGTTATCTCTGATGTGATACTAAACATCCCCAGGGGATTGCATAGCTGAACTTCAAAGGAAGCTACATTGAAAGTCTTTTTGTATTTGATTATCCAGGTTTGCCTATGGGAACAGAACATCTACTCAGACAATGACTCAGTCAAATATTCCTTTTGATCCACAATGGCAGTCCTGAAGACCAAGTGGAATTCCAGACCCTGGACAAACATCCTTCATTGATGACATTGTGGTGAGGTAACAGTACATTACCATCAGCCTCTGGCTTGTCAAACAAGTTAATAATGTCTTGCTGAATGGATAGCTTAGTCTGCCACTTTAACACGTGCTTAGCAAAACACACTGAAGGAATTTTGGCTCGAGTTGGATACCCGGCCCTATCTACCCTGTTTCTAGAACAAAGAGCAAAGAACAAAGGAAGGTACAGCACAGGAACAGGCCCTTTGGCCCTCCAAGCCTGTGCTGAACATGATGCCTTAACTAAACCTTCTACGCTTACTCGGTCTGTATCCCTCTAATTCTTCTTTCTTCAGGTACCCATCCAGATCCAACTTCTCTTGGAAGTTGTGCTCCATCACCTACAAGATTGATTAACCTCTGTATGCCTATCTCATCATGTGAAGTAAACACCACTGGAAAAGTGAATTATCCAGTATACTAATCTCCATGAAGGGATGGATACTTCACTGGACTTTGATTCTGGGATCTGAAGCCCACATGAAACAATACTAACTTTCTCTGTGGTCTCTATACTGTAAATCTTTCCTTTCTCTATCTCTCTCTCTTTACTATCTGAATGTGAGGTGAACATTGCAAAAACAATTTTCACCTTTTTAATGTGCGATAATAAACAATCCCTTTCAGTCCATCCTATCCCCATTCTATTTAAGGGAAAACAATGGCGTAGAGGCTTTGTCACCGGACTCGGAATCCCAAGATCCAGGATAAAGCTCTGGGGACTCGGATTCAAATCCCAACATCTCAACAGATGTTGAAATTTTAATTCAATTAAAAAAAGTATTAAAAGTCTAATGATGACCACAAAACAATTGTCGTAAAAGTAACCTGGTTCACTCATGTCCTTTAGAGAAGGAAATCTGGATGGTCTGGGCGATATGTGACTCCAGACCCACAGCACTATAGTTGACTTTGAATTGCCCTCTGAAATGGCCTCGGAAGCCATTCAGTTCAAGAGCAATTAGGGATGGGCAATAAATGTTGGCCTTGGCTGTGAAGCCCACGTCCCATGAATGACTAAAAATAAAATCTCGAATTTGCTACAGGGTAATTAATAGAAAATTGGATTGCTCCAAAACCAACGTTTGGGAAATTAAGAGGAAAGCAAATCAAAAATCACCTTCCTTATATTAAGTTGATCTTTCTCTACACCCTATCTGTGACTGTAACATTACATTCTGTACCCTCTCCTTTCCTTCTCCCCTATGTACTCTATGAACGGTATGCTTTGTCTGTTAAGTGGGCAAGAAACAATACTTTTCACTGAATACCAATATATGTGACTGATGCGCGATTGATTCACACGGGAGGCTAGGACGTACCCGGGAATAAAGGCTTTTATTCACAACAAGATTGGAGCACACTACTTAACAATACTATCCCAGACTAAGGGCTACTAGGAAGTAGCAGTGACCTTTATACTCCAGTAAGAAGGCGGAGCCGAACGGAGTGTACCACATAAACAATGATAACAGGTGGAACACCCCAACCCTAACCCCAACAGTAACAAGAGTAACATATGTACAAGTACCCATAGTGGTAACCATCTATGGTTCACCACAGTGACAATAAATCAACTCAAAACAGCTAACTTTACAGAAGGAGGGTGAGGGAGAGAATTGTGTGCTGTTTAAGTTAGCACCTCTCCTCTTCATAGCAGTACCATTTACAGAATGCACTGAAATCATTCACCAAGCTGCCTTCAACAACATCTTCTAACCAACATCCTCGAGGAACAAGGACTGCAGATACTTAAGAACTCCATCATCTATAAGTTCCCCATCAAGCCACACACCAAGTTGATTTGGAACGACAGTGCTGTTCCTTCACTGTCACGGGGTTAAAACCTTGGAATTCCATTCCTTCTTGCGTCTACATCAGATGGGACAAGCAGTTCAAGAAGGTGATTCAACACCACATTCTCAAAGGCAGTTAGTGATGGGCAACAGATGCTGGCATTGCAAAGGCCACCCACATCCCATGAAAGAATAAAAAACATAATACAAATCCTTTTACCCACTTACCATTGCTTTCCCCACTGCCAGCCTGTTATTATTATACTCCTGCCTTAAAATATTTATGGCTAAATTTCCTGTTTCAAATTGATGGCTGGAATATTGTGGAGCTGGCAGGATTTCACATGCAGAAAATCTATACCAATATCGAATTTGCTGATTCTCACAATCATTTGTAAAAATAGATTTCCCAAATAAACAACATTACTTCAGAAGGTTCTCAAATTTTCATCATTTGTGTGATTTCCAAGTTCAAGTATGCAAAAGTTCTTAAAGTATTCAAAATGGTTCTGAGCAGATTTTGGCTTAGTTTAAATGTACAACCAAAATATGGCTAAAAAGGAATCAGTTCTCAATAAGTAATCCCTTTTCTTTTTCACCATCTGGAACTCACTGCACCTGCAGCTGTCACAGGTATTGCTTCACTGATCATTATAGATTTGAGAAACTTCTGAAGTAATTTTGTTTCTTTCGGGAAATCTATGGTTACAAAAGACTGTAGCAATCAGCAAATTCAATAATGGTATAGATTGTTAATAAATCATTGCCTAAAATAAGATTTTAAAAATTCCAAGTTCTCATTTCTTTCAAAACTTTTGGGCAACATCCTTGATAAATCTCCAATCTTTAAATCATGAGACAAAAACAGAAAGTGCTGGAAAATCTCAGCAGGTCTGACAGCATCTGTGGAGAGAGAATTGCCGCCAACGTTTCAAGTCAGGATGAGCCCTTCGTCAGAGCTAGTGATGAGCTCTGGCCACAGATACTACAGTCTATTCTGATGCAACTGAGGCATTCTCATGAAAAAATGTTGACAAGAGACTACGGGCGGGATTCCCTGATCTTGTCTGTACCCGCGCGCTGCCAGCGAGAATGGAGAATTTGACGCTCAGCCAAAGCTTCATTCATTGCATTGGTACCAGAGAATCCCAGCCACGATCGAGGTCGAAGGTTTCCCGCATATATCTCCGTGTGTAGGAGCCACAGGGTATATGCAAAAAGTTTTTAAAGTTGATAACTAATTGCAATGCAGTCTCATAGGATCCTTTCCATTGAGGCAGACGCACATGTACCTCACTTCCAGTGGGTTACTTCATTGTTTTTTATTCATTCGTGGGATATGGGCCTGGCTAGCTGGCCAGCATTTATTGTCCATCCTTAGGTGCCCTTGAGAAGGTGGTGGTGAGCCGTCTTCTTGAATCACTGCAGTCCATGTGCTGTGGGTTGACCCACAATGCCGTTGAAGGGAATTCCAGGATTTTGACCCAGCGATTGCAATGGAACGGAGATATATTTACAAGTCAGGACGGTGAGTGGCTTGGAGGGGAACTTGCAGCTGATGGTGTTCCCATGTATCTGCTGCCCTTTTCTTCCTAGATGAAAGTGGTCGTGGGTTTGGAAGGTGCTGCCTAAAGGATCTTTGCTGAATTGTTTACAGTTGATGATATTCTTGAATTTTTGTGTTACAGTTCACTCAGAAAGTGGCAACATATGCAGTTACATTCATGTGGTAGTCCAGAGATATAGCTAGTGATGGTAGCAGCTCCAACATTTTATCCTTTCTTCCTGAATGGCTAATCAGGAACCTCTCCCACTCTTCCCATCTGTTGGAAGGACTTGACTCACCTGCTTGGCCACATTCAGAACACACCTCCCTCAAGTCCTGAGGTGGGATTTGAACCCAGAGGTAAAAACGCCATGCACTACACCACAAGAGCTCCATATTCTTGAGTAATATTGCATACCATGCAATGGCTGCAGGGCACTTAGATTCAGCAGGGATGCATTACCTGCCGACTCTTCGTACAGCGGAAACCGAGGCCTCGCCATCTGTAAAATTCAGGCCAGTTTATTTTTTCCTTCAAGGATTTATCCAACTCTAACGATTGAAACGGTATCCAGTCCCCTTTCAGATAGTGCATTCCAGATCACAACAGCTCTCTGCATTTCAATATGTTTCCTCATGTTATTTCTGAATCTTTTGCCAGTCCCTAAAATCTTTAACCTCTGATTACCGACATTTCTGTTACTAGAAACAGTTACGCCTTATTCACTCCATTACAAGCTATAAAAACATGGACTGCACAGAAACAGGTCTTTTAGCCAAATAGATCTTTGCCACTGTTCATGCACCATATGAGCCACTTTCCACCCTCTTCATCTGACCCCATCAATGCATCTTTCTGCTCCTTTCTCCATCATGTACTTGAATTCTCCTTCAATGCATCCATGTTTAGTCACCACAACCATTCCTTGTGGTAGACAATTCCCTATTCTAAGCACTACCTGGATAAAGATATTTCTTCTCAATTTACGATTGGATTTATTCATCACCATCTCATATTTATCTCCCCCTAGTTTCTGTTCCCATCTGCAAGTGGAAGCATCTTCTTTTCATCTCCCATCCCAAACCCTTTCATAGTCTTAAAGATTAAAGGGCGGCACAGTGGCACAGTGGTTAGCACTGCTGCCTCACAGCGCCAGGGACCCGGGTTCAATTCCAGCCTCAGGTCACTGTCTGTGTGGAGTTTGCAATTTCTCCCCTGGTCTGTGTGGGTTTCCTCCGAGGGCTCCAGTTTCCTCCCACAGTCCAAAGATGTGCTGGTTAGGTTGATTGGCCATGCTAAATTGCCACTTAGTGTCAAAAGATTAGCAGGTTAAATGTGTGGGGTTACGGAAATAGGGCCTGGGTGAGATTGTGGTCGGTACAGACGCGATGGGCCAAATGGCCTCCTTCTGCACTGAAGGGATTCTATGATCTCCATCATGTCGCCCTGGGAGACGAGAATTGTAGCCTGTTTGTTCCTTTCTGGTCGACTCATTCTAATAAATCTTTTTTTTACAGTTTCTCCAGTACCGATTCTTTGAAAATAAAGTATGGAGACCAGGGGTGGGATTTTCCGGCTACGCTCGCCCCAAGAACAGAAAATCCCACCCGAGGTCAACGGACCTTTGCATGGGCCGTCCCCTCCCTGCCTTCTCCAAGTCCTGTGGCGGGCGGGCGAGATGGAAAAATTCCACTCCAGGAGTTCCAAAGCATTCCTGACTTTGAACACTAGGGAAGGAATGATTGAGGTGGCAAACATGGATGCATTCCAGGAGAAGCTAGACAAGGGGGAAAGGAATAGAAGGATATATTGATGGGGTCCAAAGAAGAGGGGTGGAAGGTGGCTCAAATGGAGCCTAAAACACTGGCAAAGATCTATTAGGCTAAAAAACCTGTATCTGTGATGTCAACATCGAATCTCCTCTTACCTTTTCTGCTCGAATGAGAACAGCTCTGGTTTATCCAGCTTCTGTACATAACTGAAATCCTTCATCCTTGGTACCTCCTCATAAATCTCTTCTGCACAATCCCCAAAGTCCTCCATAAAATGTGGTGCCTAACCTCAGACTAACCAGAGTTTTATAATTTTTTAATATAACTTCCTTGCTTGCTCTGATTAATGAAACCAAGGATCCAGCATGCCTTATTTAACCACCTTCTCAACTTGTCCTGTCAGCATTTTCCTACTTCTGAATTTATAAAAGTGATTTGGGTTCCTTTCATGTTTGTCACTAATCTGCTCTCATATTTTCTCTTTGTCCCTCTTATTTTCTTTTTTTAGACCTCTGCTTTACTTTCTTTATTTAACTATTCCAATTGTCATAAGCCTCTTTTTTCTGTCTCACTTTACCCTCTTTCATTCTCCAATCCACTGACACAATTCCATTCTCAAGGAAACACTCCTGAACTATTCCCTACATAAAAGAATACATTTAAATTTATTTATTGGGGTCACAAGTAGGCTACATTAGCCCTGCAGTAAAATTAATGTGAAAAATTCCCTAGTTGCCACATTCGGCGCCTGTTCAGGTACTCTGAGGGAGAATTTAACATGGCCAATGCACCTAACCAACACATCTTTCGGACAGAGGAAACCAGAGCACCCAGAGGAAAACCATGTAGACACGGGGAGAATGGGTAGAATTGCACTGACAGTAGCTTGAGCCGGGAATCGAACCAGGGTCCCTGGCGCTGTGAGGCAACAGTGATAACCACTGTGTCGCCATATAATGTCATCATAGTCCCAGATGACCATATGCAGTGGCTGGTGGTGATTTAACCTGAGGGTTACCATACCACGGGTGAGGGACAAGGTTAAGAAGGTGGGGACTTCATGAATGACCTCAGTCAGTACGGCAATTGAACCCACATTGCTGGCGTCTCTCTGCATCCCTACTCTATTGCTATTCCCTCCTCCAGTGCTAGTTGCCTTTCCCAGGCCTGTTTGCATCTTACTTCTCCTCTCAAATGTTTCATCCTGTGCCCGCCCTATGCCATGTCAGATTAAACCCATCCATCTGGGATAGATCCTTTCTGTCCTAGAATTGGTCTCAATTCCCCAGAAATCTGAAGCCTGTCCTCATTCACCATTTCCCCAACATTACATGAACCTGTTTTATCTGACTGTTTCTACACTCACAAGACACGACTCTGACAGCAACAATCCTTCTAATTTCTCTGAGTACTGTGTTCATCCTGCCTGCTCACTGCATGGCACATTTCCAACTGTGCACTCACACAACTTAAGAGGGAACATTGGCGAGAAGCAATCTGGAGATTATTATCCTGGAAGTCCTTCTTTTTAACTTGTGCCCTAAACTGCTGAAACTCTGATTGCATGACTCAAGCCATCTTCCTTTCCTTCTGGTATAGTTTTCACGCTGCTCATAATTTCTTCCCCACCCCAAATTTTCTGCACACTGGGGAGAGACCTTGGCAGCATTGAGGGGGTTGGTCGGTGGTGAAGAGCAATACTCTGTGCCAGGTTCTTGTGGAGTTCACAGAAACACATGCCATCCTGCGACTGTCAAATTGCTCATGACCTTACACTCGAGCCTGCACTCCTCAAGGTGTGCAATTCTGGTCACCCTATTATAGAAAGGATATTATTAAACTAGAAAGAGTGCAGAAAAGATATACTAGGATGTTACCGGGACTTGATGGATTGAGTTATCAGGAGAGGTTGAATAGACTGGGACTTTTCTCTCTGGAGCGTAGGAGGCTGAGGGGTGATCTTATAGAGGTCTATAAAATAATGAGGGGCACAGATCAGCTAGATAGTCGATATCTTTTCCCAAAGGCAGGGGAGTCTAAAACTAGAGGGCATAGGTTTAAGGTGAGAGGGGAGAGATACAAAAGTGTCCAGAGGGGCAATTTTTTCACACAGAGGGTAGTGAGTGTCTGGAACAAGCTGCCAGAGGCAGTAGTAGAGGCGGGTACAATTTTATCTTTTGAAAAGCATTTAGATAGTTACATGGGTACGATGGGTATAGAGGGATATGGGCCAAATGCAGGCAATTGGGATTAGCTTAGGGGTTTAAAAAAAAGGGCGGCATGGACAAGTTGGGCCGAAGAGCCTGTTTCCATGCTGTAAACCTCTAGGTATTGTCATCCTCATGAATATTCAGCACTGAAATTCAGTTCAAGAAAGCCACCCTCCAGAAAGATTCCTGCACTGATTGCCTCTTCTTATCCTGTGAGATGATCACCCCAGTTACTATTCTCCTCCACTTTGAGTAGCTTGGGGAATCCCTTCCCCTGAACTCTGCACTCCAGTCTCCTGTGTGTCCTGCATTGAGTCATTGACTCATAGATGTTTACAGCATGGAAAACGGCCCTTCGGCCAACTTGTCCAGCATGCCCTTTTTTTAAACCACTAAGCTAGTCCCAATTGCCTGTGTTTGGCCCATATCCCTCTATACCTCTCTTATCCATGTCTAGATGCTTTTTAAAAGACACCCACCTCTATTACTACCTCTGGCAGCTCGTTCCATACACTCACCACCCTCTGTGTGAAAAAAATGCTTCTTTAGACCCTTTTGTATCTCTCCCCTCTCACCCTAAACCTATGCCCTCTAGTTTTAGACTCATCTACCTTTGGGAAAAGGTGTTGAATGTCCACCTTATCTATGCCCTCCATTATTTTATAGACTTCTGTAAGATTGCCCCTAAGTCTCCTACGGTCCAGGGAAAAATGTCCCAGTCTATTCGGCCTCTCCTTATTGCTCAAGCCATCAAATCCCAGTAGCATCCTAGTAAATCTTTTCTGTACTCTTTCTAGATTGATAATATCCTTTCTCCAATAGGGTGACACAGTATTTCAAGTGTACAACTTCAACAAGATGTCCCAACTCCTGTATTCAATGTTCTTACCAATGGAACCAAGCATGCCGAATGCCTTCTTCACCACTCTGTTCACCTGTGACTCCACTTTCACGGAGCTATGAATCTGTACCCCTTGATATCTTTGCTCGATAATTCCCCCCAATGCCCTGCCATTAATTGAGTAAGTCCTGCCCTGGTTTGGTGTAAAATTGATGCAAAATTCTCCTCAAACTCAGAAATCCTGAGCTTGAATTTAAGCACAAAACTTCATGAGGGCACTTTCTACATCCATGCAGATCCAGAACACATGA
Source organism: Mustelus asterias (assembly GCF_964213995.1). Classification (NCBI taxonomy): domain Eukaryota; kingdom Metazoa; phylum Chordata; class Chondrichthyes; order Carcharhiniformes; family Triakidae; genus Mustelus; species Mustelus asterias. The sequence goes on along the minus strand of NC_135827.1, from coordinate 11,054,425 downwards.
AATGCTTCACAATTCCCAAATGACATAGAAATTGCAGGCAATTGATCTCAGGAGTCCTATCATTTTACTTTAAAAAATCCCTTTAGGATTACCTCGACAGTCGTTACAGCACAAAAGGAGGCTATTCAGCCCACTGAGTCTATGGCAGCTCTCTTAGGACAATCAGTCTCATTCCCCAGTTCTATCCCCATTGCCCTGCAGGTGTTTTTTCATTAAGTGCCTATCCAATGTCTGGTTAAACTCATCGATCATCTCTGCTTCCATTGCCCTCACTGATAGTGAGTTCCAGATCATTATCACTCACTGCAAAAAAAAATTCATCCTCACATCTGGCACGGTGGCACAGTGGTCAGCACTTCTGCCTCACAGGGCCAGGGATCCAGGTTTAATTCCAGCCTTGGATTACTGTCTGTGAGGAGTTTGCACTTTCTCCCCGTATCTGCATTTGTTTCTTCGGGGTGCTTCGGTTTCCTCCCACACTCCAAACATGTGCGGGTTAGGTTGATTGGCCATTGCTAAATTGACCCTAGTGTCAGGGGGATTAACAGAGTAACTGTGTGGGGTTGCAGGAATAGGACCTGGGTGGGATTGTGGTTGGTGCAGACTTGATGGGCCGAATGACCTCCTTCTGTACTATAGGGATTCTATGATCCATCCTCCCCAGTATCTCTGGCCCAAAACTTTAAGTCTGTGCACCTTAGTTCTTGTAGTGCAAGCGAATGAGAGAAGTTTCTCCTTGTCCAAATCTGTCATAATTTTGTACTTCTACCAAATCTCCCCTCATTTTCCTTTGATCCAAGAAGAACAACCATAACTTTTCCAACCTCATATTGAAGTTAAAAATCCCCCATTCATGGAACCATTCCGGTAAGTCTCCTTGTCACTCTCACGAGAACAAATTCATCCTTCCAAACGTGTGGTGACAAGAACTGGACTCAATACACTTGTAGCGGCCTATACCAGATGTTTGTCTAGGTTCAGCTCAACTGCCCCACTCATGTACTTGATATGTCTGTTTATGAAGGTCAGAATCCCAGTGTGAACCGTTCTCTCAATATGTCCTACCATCTTCACAGATCTAGTTAAGAAAGCCCATCAGTGCCTCTACTTTCTCAGGAGGCTAAGGAAATTTGACATGTCCGCTACGACTCTCACAAATTTCCACAGGTGCACCATAGAAAGCATCCTTTCTGGATGTATCCACAGCTTGGTATGCCTCCTGCTCTGTCCAAGACCGTAAGAAACTACAAAGGGTCATGAATGAAGCCGAGTCCATCACGCAAACCAGCCTTCCATCCATTGACTCTGTCTACGCGTGCCAATGCCCCGGCAAAGCAGCCGGCATAATCAAGGATCCCACACACCCCGGACATATTCTCTTTCACCTTCTTCCGTCAGGAAAAAAATACAAAAGTCTGAGGTCATGTACCAACCGACTCAAGAACAGTTTCTTCCCTGCTGCCATCAGACTTTTGAATGGACCTACCTTGCATTAAGTTGATCTTTCTTTTCACCCTAGCTATGACTGTAACACTACATTCTGCACCCTTTCCTGTCCTTCTCTATGAACGGTATTTGTATAGCGCAAGAAACAATAATTTTCACTGTATATTACTACATCTGACAATAGTAAATCAAATCAAATCAAATCTATGTACGTGAAGCCTCAGGCCCCTCTGATTATTCATGTACTTACTGTTTCCCTTGGATAAACATACTTTGACCTCCTTCTCCCTCTATGCCAAATTCCCATTCTCGCTTTGTGCTGCATTTAGTGGATTCTCAAGGTTCTGCACACGCAGTCCAGTCTGTAGCAGACATCCCCCGATCAAAAGCTTCTTGACCTTCACTAATTCTGTGTATGTCAATTGGCATCCATGAACAGAGACACAATACCTGGAAAGGTGCATGGTCTCTGCTCACAGTTGCCATTTGTCATGTGTGAAATCGATAACCTGCCTTGGCAGAGTCCTGAGGTAGACACCCGGGCCTGCTGCTGTGTTACAAGATCTTGGTGCACCTTTGTACTGATTGACAATATCTCCAAAATCTCCTGTAATAGTTTTCAAATGAACTGATGAAGGAACAAATCAGAAGTGTAACATTTCATCCTTGTTTATTAAAGGGCAATGGGGAGGGCTTGAGACACAGTGGATAGCACCCCGAGCTCTGGGCCAGAAGCTCTGGGTTCAGGACGTGGTGGCCATGTTCATAATGTGGCAAAACAGATTGATTATCACCCTGCAAATCCTTCCAATACACCTGATACCAGACAGTGAGGGCAGGAGAGTTTCCTCGTCAGCCGTACTGCAGAAGCCAATGACAAACCACTGCAGTATTTTGCAGGCATTATCACAGACAAATCCAATGGAAGTTTATGATCAGCCAAGCCCACTTACAACATAGTACCTAAAGGAATAGGAGGAGGTCTGAAATGGGAACATCTTGTATGGTATATATTCAAAGTTGTTATGAGTACACCTTTAAGCAATCTCAGCCAATCGCTTCCATCATTATGTAATTTAATAGTTTTGGTTTACTCCTAGAAATCTTCTAAAATATTGACACAGACCAAGTGATACCCAAATACGAACATGAATAACAGGAAAGACTCTTTGGTCTACCCAGCTTGTCATAGGGTCATAGGTCATAGAGTCATACAGCACCGAAACAGGTCCTTCGGCCCAACATGTCTATGCCGATCATCAAATACCACATGTATTAATCCTATTTAACAGCATCTGGCCCATAGTCTACTATACCTTAGCAATTTAGCTTGACGCAAAGGCTTCTTGCTTGGGACTAGCACAGTGTGATTTGCTGTATCTTTTTTTAAATTTGATTTATTATTGTTACATGAAAAGTATTTCTTCTTGTGCACTATACAGACAAAGTATATTGTACATAGAGAAGAAAAGGAGGGAGTGCAGAATGTTACAGTGATAGCTAGGGTGTAGAGAAAAATCAACTTAATGCGAAGTAGGTCCATTCAAAAGTGTGATGGCTGCAGGGAAGAAACTGTTTTTGAGTCGGTTGGTACATGGTCTCAGACTTTTATATATTTTTCCTGATGGAAGAAGGTGGAAGAGAGAATGTCCGGGGTACGTGGGGTCCTTGATTATGCTGGCTGCTTTGCCAAGGCAGCGGGAAGTATAGACAGAGTCAATGGATGGGAGCTGGTTTGAGTGATGCACTGGGCTTCATTCATTACCCTTTCCTTCTTGCGGTCTTGGGCAGAGCAGGAGCCATACCAAGCTGTGATACAACCAGAAAGAATGCTTTCCATGGTGCACCTGTAGAAGTTGGTGAGAGTTGTAACGGACATGCATCTGGTTCATCACATTATATACACTTCCTAACCCATCTGAAAAACAGATGGGATGGGATCTTACCAGTTTGCGCCGCAATGGGGGGAGCGGGAATGTGATGTTTGGGGTAGCCATTAGGGCGATGGGCCGGCGGGGGCTGGGGGGGGGGGGGGCAATGTTCGGCAATTAAGAGGGCAATCGACCTGGGTGGTGATCAGGGGTGGTGGAAATGAGCCGGGGCACCAATCAGAGAAGGGGAAGGGGGGATGTTGTTTTGGTGATGGAGGGGAGGGGGCGTAAGAGATTTTCCTGTATACTGTGTATACTGTTTACACACTATACCTGGAGATCAGGGCACCTTCACAGTGGCACCCTTAAAGCTCAGCAGCCGGCCTCCAGAGCATGCTGAAACTCCACCCCACCCCCACTGGTGGGATTCACGGTACAGCCTCTGTACTGAGTGCCGTAAATTACCTCCCATTTTCTCGCCCATTTTATACTTAGAATGTTTTTGAGAAAATTCAGCCAATGATCTCCTTTATGTCAATGAAAATGTATTCCACATCCAAACTTCAGAAAGATAATGCCGTTTTTACCTTCGGAGTACGACCGTTGCAGAAAACATCTTCATCGGTAAACATCAACAGAAGTAACATGCTGGCAAGTAAAAAGATAAATGAATGAGAATGTACTACACTTGTAGTATGCCTGGCTCCAGATTAGCATAAATCTGGTGACCTGGTAGATCAGAGAAAGTCCACAGATCCCAATTATTCGGGCGGCACAGTGGCACAGTGGTGAGCACTGCTGCCTCGCAGCACCAGGGACCCGGGTTCGATTCCCGGCGTTGGGTCACTGTCTAGGTGGAGTTTGCACATTCTCCTCATGTCAATGTGTGTTTCTCCCCATGTCAATGTGTGTTTCCTCTGGGCGCTCCAGTTTCCTCCCACACTCCAAAAGATGTGCGAGTTAGGTGGATTGGCTTTGCTAAATTGTCCTGTGTGTGGGGGGGGGCGGGGTTAGCTAGGGTAAATGCATGGGGGTAGGGCCTGGGTGGGATTGTGGTCGGCGCAGACTCGATGGGCCGAATGGCCTCCTGTTGCACTGCAGGGATTCTATGATTTTTAAAAAAAAATTCACTGGTGGAAACAGCATTAGAAATTACTCCAATGATCTTTTTTATAAACCTGAAGCACAAATTCAGAAAGCTGCAGCGGATTAAATATATGCGGCTCAAATTGTGTCGGAATAGTTCGAAGGAGAGAACTGAGGATAACAAACTGATTGAAGGACTGATGCTGCGCTTCTGTCGTTCAAATTGAACTGCCTCTCCGAGACTCTGAAATGCAGTCCAAACAGCCGTCCATTACTTCTTAAATGAATCGAGATTTGTGTGTGTGTCATCACCAGAATGAGTTGTGGTATCTTAATGCAAATCGAGGTCCAAGTTCATCTTGTAACTGGTTTCCGGGATTTAAAGATGGAAAATGAGATGTGCTGCTTCATCCTTTTGAGTTGTCACAGAATTTGGCAAGTATTTTCACTTCCAGGTATCAGCGCGTTTGAAAGCTGTTTTATTTAGATGCCTCATTTGGCACGAAAACTGGTTCGAGAGCAACTGAACACATTTAATTCAAAAGCTTTGAGCCATTAAGGAGAGAAGCCTTGTATCCCTGCCTGTCTGGATCGGATGTTAACTGAAGCTCAGAATCAGAAAAATAGCATCAACTAGAACGCAGTCCCCACTGAAAACCTCAAAATCCTCTCGTTGTTTATCCATCAAATGAAGCATGGGGTGTTCAGGCAGCAATCTGGTTTTGAAATACTTGTTTTCTGACAATTTTACCTTTTGATAATGTGTTGATGTCGTTATTTTTGTACACCCGGTGCCCATTCAAACAAAGCGTCCCAGTGTGAAAGGGGTTTTTACCTCACATCAGCTTAGCAAAGTTTGAAGTGAAGCCGGTCTCAAACTGATTTCAAGCCTCAAGCCTGAAGTGTCGGCTTTAATTTAAGAAAATGATGCGGTTCATGAGCCAGCAAAGCGGTTATACATGAAGAAGCCATTAAATGTAGTAGCCATCGAATTGGTTGCTTGAGAAACCATTTATAAATCATTAGCTAAGTACGTGCCAATTGCAAGGCCAGTAGGTACTTTACATTAAATACACAGAAGACATAATGGAGCTGAGGCCCTCCCAGTGTGAGAGAGAAATTTACAGAAATTATCAACTTGTTTAACGGGTGAGCGACTTTGCTACGCATCGGAGCTGAGGAAATTTGGGCCCCATATCCGAGGGCAATTTATTAATCCAACAATAATGTATATTTTTTATGTGTGTCCACCAAATTTGTGGATCAGACCACGATGGCAGGCATTAGCAATTCTGCCCGCCAAGCTGACTCCACCATTTTGATAGCTGCAGCTGTTATTTAGCCCCAATTCGGACAGTAATGCGGTGGCATGGTGGCGCAGCGGTTAGCACTGCTGCTTCACAGCACCAGGGACCTGGGTTTGATTCCCAGCTTGGGTCACTGTCTGTTCTCATGTTCTGTCCGTATCTGCGTGGGTTTCCTCCCACAGTCTGAAAGACGCGCTGTTTAGGTGCATTGACCCGAACAGGCATCGGAGTGTGGCGACAAAGGGAATTTCATGGTAACTTCATTGCAGTGTTAATGTAAGCCTTACTTGTGACTAATAAATAAACTTTAAACAATTCCCATATCCAAAACAACACAACTTCAAAATAGTTTTTTTTTTAAATATTGATTATTTTTTCAGTTCTTGTCAAATGTTTTGCAAAAAAAAACTAAGAAGGAGTATATTAAAATAATGGGTTAACAATGAAAAGCACAATTGAGTGGTTGAAGAACTGTAGATCTATTTCGGGGTAGATGTTCTTTGCGTGGATACGTGGCACTCTCGCGCACTGTTGCTTAGGAAAGGGAGAGCTCAGCTGGTGCCTGGCCATTCTTTTCACATGCAAATGCCTGTCTTCACCCTGGGAAGCACTCATCGGTTCACCTTCATCACCCGGCTCGTATTTCGATTCCTCCTTTATCTCCAGCATCATCCACATCACCTGACTCCATTTATTTGTGATTCATCCACTGGAGGTGGGGGTCGCTGGCAAGGCCTTCATTACCCATCCTCAGACATCCCGATCTTCATGGTGCTCATTCCCATGGGAAAGTGGATGATCTGGCATTGGAAGTCAGGTGATTCCACTGAAACAAAATGTCTTTACCAGGGTTCAGCCAGAGTTTGACCATTAGGAGTAACAAAGTAAGTACAACTGCGGTTAAATAGTGGTTAACTCTCCACTCACCTCAGATACACCACTAACCCAACAGGGCGCAACTTGACGTATTATCAGTAATTATTTTATCTTGCTACTTTTACTCAAGTCCTGCTACCTCACAGCGCCAGGGACCCGGGTTCGATTCCTGGCTTAGGTCACTCTCTTTGATTTTGATTTGATTTGATTTGATTTTGATCAAATAATGAGGGGCACAGATCAGCTAGATAGTCAATATCTTTTCCCAAAGGTAGGGGAGTCTAAAACTAGAGGGCATAGGCTTAAGGTGAGAGGGGAGAGATACAAAAGTGTCCAGAGGGGCAAATGTTTTTACACAGAGGGTGGTGAGTGTCTGGAACAAGCTGCCAGATGTATTATAGAGGCAGGTTCAATTTTGTCTTTTAAAAAGCATTTAGACAGTTACATGGGTATAGAGGGATATGGGCCAAATGTGGGCAATTGAGATTAGCTGAAGGGTTTTTAAAAAAAAGGGCGGCATGGACAAGTTGGGCCAAAGGGCTGTTTCCATGCTGTAAACCTCTATGACTCTATGATATATTATTGTCACATGTACACAGTGAAAAGTATTGTTTCTTGAGCACTATAAAGACAAAGCATACCATTCATAGAGAAGGAAACGAGAGAGTGCAAAATGTAGTGTTACAGTCATAGCTAGGCTGTGGAGAAAGATCAACTTAATGCGAGGTAAGTCCATTCAAAAGTCTGACAGCAGCAGGGAAGAAGCTGTTCTTGAGTCGGTTGGTTTGTGACCTCAGACTTTTGTGTCTTTTTCCCGACGGAAGAAGGTGGAAGAGAGAATGTCCGGGTGCGTGGGTTCCTTAATTATGCTGGCTGCTTTGTCGATGCAGAGGGAAGTGTAGACAGACTCAATGGATGGGAGGCTGGTTTGCGGGATGGATTGGGCTACATTCACAACCTTTTGTTGTTTCTTGCGATCTTGGGCAGAGCAGGAGCCATACCAAGCTGTGATACAACCAGAAAGAATGCTTTCTGTGATGCATCTGTAAAATTTGGTGAGAGTCATAGCTGACATGCCAAATTTCCTTAGTCTTCTGAGAAAATAGAGGCGTTGGTGGGCTTTCTTAACTATAGTGTCGGCATGGGCGTCCAGGACATGTTGTTGGTAATCTGGACACCTAAAAACCTGAAGCTCTCGACCCTTTCTACTTTGTCCCCATTGATATAGACAGGGACATGTTCTCCACTACGCTTCCTGAAGTCAATGACAATCTCCTTTGTTTTGTTGACATTGAGGGAGAGATTATTGTTGCCACACCAGTTCACCAGATTTTCTGTCTCATTCCTGTACTCTGTCTCGTCATTGTTTGAGATCCGACCCACTACGGTCGTGTCGTCAGCAAACTTGAGAATCGAGTTGGAGGGGAATTTGGCCACACAGTCACAGGTGTTTAAGGAGTATAGTAGGGGGCTGAGAACACAGCCTTGTGGGGCACCGGTGTTGGGGATGATCGTAGAGGAGGTATTGTTGCCTATCCCTATTGATTGTGGCCTGTGGGTTAAGAAGTTCAGGATCCAGTCGCAGAGGGAGTCTATGCGGCGTCTACAAGTTCTTCCCGTGTCTGTGTGTGTGTTTCCTCCGGGTGCTCCAGTTTCCTCCCACGCTCCAAAGACGTGCTGGTTAGGTGCATTGGCCATGCCAAATTCTCCCTCAGTGTACCCGAACAGGCGCCAGAGTGTGGTGACTAGGGGATTATCACAATAACTTCATTGCAGTGTAAGTGTAAGCCTATTTGTGACGTTAATAAATAAACTTTAACTTTCAACTGGGATAATGTGACTATCATCACAATTAACAAGGCAATGTTATTCATAGAGATATATTCATAGAATCCCACAGTACAGAAGGAGGCCTTTCAGCCCATCAAGTCTGCATTGATCACAATCCCACCCGGGCCCTATCTCCATAACCTCATGCATTTATCCTAGCTAGTCCCCTGACACTAAGGGGCAATTTAGCATGGCCAATTCACTGAACCCACACATCTTTGGACTGTGGGAGGAAACTAGAGCACCCGGAGGAAACCTACACAGACAGGGGGAAAATGTGCAAACTCCACACAGGCCCAAGCCGGGAATTGAACCCGGATCCCTGGCGCTGAGAGGCAGCAGTGTTAGCCATAGTGCCACCGTGCCGCCCTGTTGTTTTAGAATCACAATCGCACAGACGTAACTGGGTTCATTCAGTGTGATGCAAGATAGCTAGGTTCAGTGGTGCAGTATACAGTCTTAGCTGGATTCAATTTAACTTAATATAACTCAATTTCAGAATTACAGTGTCACAGCCTTAGATAGGATCAGTGTAATGTAGCATAACAGTGGTTTTCAATTTCAAGGACTACAGTATATGTACTTGACAAATGTGGCCTCTTGCACTTTATGCTGTGATATAACAGCAAGCAACTGTCTACTACCTGTTTGTTTATCAAGTGAGTGTAAAGACACATGAGCTTACATTATCTGGTATAAATGCAGTTTAGCCAAGAATGGCTTTAAACGGGTGTTGACCCAAGGCGAGAGGCCACTGGTAAACTGGACAGGGGTATCAAGAGTATCTGAGTAAGTCAGGAAGATAGAGTGAAGCTACGAATCAGCTAAGGTATGAATGGTCTAACTGAATTATCTGAGTTTTTTTCCAAATGTGTGCTGTTAGCCCCCAGTTTTCTGTGGCTACATCATGATCACATTGTGGCACAGTTACAGATGTAGATTTGGATAGGCGCAGTGAGCAAATGTCTGAGTTCGTAGGCTTAGCCAGGGAAATACTCATTGTTTACCTTTATCTCTTGGTTTGTACTTAATTCCGCAGTCATTAAGTGGAAAATTGCAAGTCGGGACAATTGAAAAGAGGCAGGCAATTGAAAGGGGAGAGGCAAAATAGTGTGTAAGAAATCCTTCAGAGAAGTTCAAGTGGCATTTCAACTCATTGACAGCTTTTGTCAAGGCTATGGGGTTCGCCACTAAGAGCTAAGACACATATGAATGGAAGGAAACCAATGGTGTAGGTGTAAGCATGCTAGCAAGGGACAGAACATTCCAGCAGCCTACACTGTTTGGTGGCTCAAGTGGAGGTGTGTGGTGGACCTCAGTTGTGCCTTTGTCCTATATGGACCACCGTTGTGTGTGTTTGTCATACCTGGACACATCCCCTTCCAGTTTGGTTCCTCCCCTCAGCACCGAGTATAAAGGTGGCTGTCTCCTCCCCCTTGTTCAGTCCAGGTCGGTTAATTGTTGGGATCTGCTCCTGATTCTGTTGTGAATAAAAGCCTACACTTATATTGGCATATCGGTAGTCTTTCGCCTTATTGATAGTGCATCAATTTTATTCACAACAGTTACTAGTATGGAGCAGTTTCTAAAACCCGACAAGTTAGCTTTAGACCCTCAAGAGGTTGGAGCCTCTGATAAATTTGATCATTGGTTGGACTGCTTCGAAGCATTCGTCGACACCGCTACGGCCATCGACACCGACGCTGCTAAACTCCACGTGCTCCGCGCCCGGGTAAGCGAAACTGTCTATGGAATCTTCCGGGACGCTGCTACTTACGCGGACGCTATCGAACTCCTAAAAGGGCAGTTCCGAAAGAGCCCTAACGTGGTTTACGCCAGACACCTCCTAACTACCCGCAAACAGCAGCCAGGAGAATCGTGCGCCCAATTTCTGCGCGCCCTGCGAGTCCTCGCCCGAGCATGCGACTGTAAGGCTGTTTCAGCAGCTCAGAACACGGAGGATCTGATCCGCGACGCCTACGTTGCGGGCATTGAGTCTACATACATCCAGCAGCGTCTGCTGGAACAAGATGACCTAGACCTCCGGAAAACGGCCACGATGGCTGAAACGTTAGAAGCAGCCTCCCATAATCTCGGGTCTTACCTTGGATCCCGTTCCACCGACGGCTCCACTGCGACGGCTGCTCCAGCAGGGCCCAAATGTTACTTTTGTGGCCTCCCTAAGCACCCTCGGCGTCACTGCCCGGCAAAGGACGCGATTTGCTCCGGATGCGGTAAGCTAGGCCACTTTGTTAAAGTCTGCCGAGCAAAGCCGCTTCTGAAGACTCGTGGAGCCATGTGTGCTCCGAGGGCGCGGCCATCTTTGATGCAGGCGGCGGCTGCGCGCGAATCGCCATCTTTGATGCGGTCACCGGAAGTGCGGGAATCGCCATCTTTGATGCGGTCACCGGAAGTGCGGGAGTCGCCATCTTTGAGACTGGCATCAAGGCAAGCTGAGCAGGAAGCTTCATCCGTGACGTCATCAGACGGCGACGAAGATGGATTCTTCTTTAATTCAACAGTGGCATCGATTTGCCTGGACCAGTCGCAGCCACATCAACTCTCCAAGTCCATAATGGAGATCAAGGTAAATGGTTATGCAGAAAACTGCCTGTTTGACTGTGGGAGCACGGAAAGTTTTATACACCCTCGCACAGTGCGTCAATATGCCCTTCCCGTGCGACCCTGGAGCCAGACCATCTCCATGGCCTCGAATTCTCACTCAGTGGAGGTCCTCGGGTGCTGCTTGGTGACGCTGACGGTACAGGGCACAGTCTACGAGCGTTTTCGGCTCCTCGTGCTGCCGCGACTCTGCGCAGCTGTACTGCTGGGGTTAGATTTCCTCAGCCATCATAGGAGCGTCACCCTGCAGTATGATGGCCCTTATCCCCCGCTCTCCATCTGCCAGGCACCGTCACTGCAGCGCCCCTCGCGCACCACCTGCAGTCTCTCGACCCTCAAGATCACCCCCCCCCCGTTATTTGATAACCTCACCCCGGATTGTAGGCCTATAGCCACCAAGAGTAGGCGCTATAGTGCGGATGACCGGGCCTTCATTCGGTCCGAGGTACAACGTTTGCTCCAGGAAGGGATTATCCAGGCCAGCACCAGCCCCTGGAGGGCGCAAGTGGTCGTAGTTAAATCGGGGGAGAAACACCGCATGGTGATTGACTACAGCCAGACCATAAACAGGTATACCCAACTAGATGCATATCCTCTTCCCCGTATCGCAGACATAGTCAACCGCATCGCGCACTATAGGGTTTTTTCAACGATCGATTTGAAATCGGCTTACCACCAGCTCCCTATCCGCTCGGAGGATCGCCCATACACTGCCTTTGAGGCGGATGGCCGCCTCTACCAGTTCCTCCGAGTCCCCTTTGGTGTCACCAATGGGGTCTCAGTCTTCCAACGGGCCATGGATCAAATGGTGGACCAGCACGGACTACGGGCCACTTTCCCGTATCTGGATAACGTCACCATCTGCGGCCATGACCTGCAGGACCATGATGCCAACCTACAAAAATTCCTTCGTACGGCCACTCTCCTGAACCTCACATACAATGAGGCGAAGTGTGTTTTCCGGACACGCCGCCTCGCCATCCTTGGGTACGTGATAGAAAATGGTGTCCTTGGCCCCGACCCAGCCCGTATGCGTCCCCTTATGCAGCTTCCCCTCCCTACTACCCTCAAAGCACTGAGGAGATGCCTGGGCTTCTTCTCCTATTATGCCCAGTGGGTTCCCCGTTACGCAGATAAAGCCCGTCCGCTCCTAAAATCGACCTCTTTTCCCCTGGCGGAGGAGGCCTGTCGGGCCTTCGATGACATCAAAGCGGACATCGCGAAGGCCGCGATGCACGCTGTGGACGAATCCATCCCATTCCAAGTGGAAAGTGATGCGTCTGACTTTGCCCTAGCTGCCACCCTTAACCAGAGGGGCCGTCCGGTGGCCTTCTTTTCCCGGACCTTACAAGGCCCTGAGATTCGACACTCCTCGGTCGAGAAGGAGGCCCAGGCCATCGTGGAAGCCGTCCGGCACTGGCGCCATTATCTCGCGGGCCAACGATTCACCTTAATTACGGACCAGCGGTCAGTTGCCTTCCTGTTTAACACCAGGCAAAAGGGCAAGATTAAGAATGACAAGATCTTGCGGTGGAGGATTGAGCTCTCCACCTACAGATATGACATCATGTACCGGCCTGGGAAGCTCAATGAGCCCCCAGATGCCCTGTCCCGTGGATCATGTGCCACTGCCCAACTAGACCAGCTACAGTCCCTCCATAACGACCTCTGTCACCCGGGTGTCACCAGATTTTTCCATTTTGTCAAGTCCCGTAACCTGCCCTTCTCCCTTGAGGAAGTCCGGACGATTACCAGGCAATGCAGGGTCTGCGCTGAGTGCAAACCGCAGTTCTACCGGCCAGGTAGGGCGCACCTTGTAAAGGCCACTCGCGCGTTCGAGCGCCTTAGCGTTGATTTTAAAGGCCCCCTCCCCTCCTCTAACCGCAATGTTTATTTCCTGAATATCATTGACGAATACTCACGTTTCCCTTTTGCCTTCCCCTGCTCGGACATGACCACGGCTACAGTGATTCGGACCCTGAACAAGCTCTTCACCCTGTTCGGCTTCCCAGCCTATATTCATAGCGACCGTGGGTCCTCTTTCATGAGTGATGAGCTGAGGCAGTACCTGCTCGCCAAAGGCGTTGCCTCCAGCCGCACCACTAGCTATAACCCCAGGGGCAATGGTCAAGTAGAGCGGGAGAACGCAACCGTCTGGAAGGCCGTTCTATTAGCGTTACGGTCTAGGGGCCTTCCAGTCAGCCGTTGGCAAGACGTCCTTCCGGACGCATTACATTCCATTAGGTCACTCTTGTGCACAGCGACCAATACGACCCCTCACGAGCGGATGTTTTCATTTCCCAGGAAGTCCTCCTCGGGTACTTCGCTCCCGGATTGGCTGATGTCCCCGGGACCCGTCCTGCTTCGGAAGCATGTCCGGACCCATAAGGCAGATCCCTTGGTCGAGGAGGTCCAACTGCTCCATGCTAATCCCCAATATGCTTATGTAGCGTACCCTGATGGGCGGGAGGACACGGTTTCTGTCCGTGACTTGGCACCCGCGGGTGCCCCGGAGGTCACCACGTCCTTCCGCCCCACGGTCCCTGGTGTCGTCCATTCGGAGACTGCTACGCCTCTTCCTCCCTCAGTCCCTGTCCCCAATGTAGTGTGCCCAGATCCTGTTGCAGCCCCCCACCCCCCAGCTCCAGTTCCCACTGTTCCCCATACGCCACCAGGGCCACAGCCCATTCCTCTCGCCCCTATGTACAGCTCGCTTGAGTCGCCGGAGCCGTCGCCACGCAGTACCCGACGACTGGACGGGACGACGGATCGGTCCGCTTCACACCACCCAGCGCCTTCTCTCGACGCTCACTGTACGGAGCCTGGGCCGACATCGCTCCCTGCTCGGACGACTCTGCGACCTGCACTACGACGATCGCGACGACGGATCAAGCCACCGGTTCGTCTGGACTTGTGATATTGTTTCCGCTTCACCCCCGTATTGTTTTTTTAAAAGGAAGGGGTGAATGTGGTGGACCTCAGTTGTGCCTTTGTCCTATATGGACCACCGTTGTGTGTGTTTGTCATACCTGGACACATCCCCTTCCAGTTTGGTTCCTCCCCTCAGCACCTAGTATAAAGGTGGCTGTCTCCTCCCCCTTGTTCAGTCCAGGTCGGTTAATTGTTGGGATCTGCTCCTGATTCTGTTGTGAATAAAAGCCTACACTTATATTGGCATATCGGTAGTCTTTCGCCTTATTGATAGTGCATCAAGGTGGTGATGCATGAAGTCTTCATGGAGAGGGTTACTCTCTGAATTACTTCACACTCCTCAGTGGTACAACTTGTTTGCAAGCAGTTTGCGGGGGGAGGGAGATTCAGGCACATTGCATGTGCCAGTCTTAAGCTACATCATAACTGCAGACGTCCTCACTGTTCCAATGCAGAAAACCAGTTGATGAAGAATAATACTGGACCCAACTTTACATTTCCTTACAAAGATAAACATTACAAGTTTATACTGCCTAGCTCAATCGCACCACAGTCTCACTGAGACCAGTATTTTACAACCTCGCTCAGGCAAGGCTTGTAAAATCCCGCCCAAGGCCAACGGAGAATTCCATTCTGCGAGCCACGCCCGCCCCGATTCCGAGGTGGGCGCGGCGGTAAAATTCCGGCAGAAGTGTCACTTCATACGTGATCAGCTGAAACTTCAGTTCATGCCCTCCCCTTGCATACAACTAAACCCAATTGAAATAAAATTAACACATGCAATGGATGGCCTAGTTCTGGATTATTCCTCTTTACTGACTCAGATCCTAGGAAGACATTTCTCCACAGTGACAAGATGGCTGTTGTTAATCTCAGCGTTTCTTCTGCTGCAGTGTTACTGAGGGCAGGGAATACTGTAATTGTGGTCATTCCAAGGAAGCATCTAATTACAGTTAAAAAGATATTTGCATCTGTAAGTAGTGTTACTGGGTCACCTATCCCAACTTCTTTTGCAAATGGGTGTCTCTGTGGCAGCTAATCATAAGCCACAGTGAGTTATATCCATCCACAGATATGAATGTGGATTCCTTCGGAGCAGAAAAAAACTGCTTGGTATTCTGCTTCATTGGTCCTATTTTCTTCAAAATACCTCAGACAGGGGAAGCCTAGCAGCAGCAGTAATTGCACTGAAGGCAAAAATAAAACAAATTAGACAATTGATGCAAATACTCATGAGAACTTAAGTGTCAGCAAAAAACATATCCATTCAGAACACAAATTATTCATTTCAGGCAAGTTGGTTTACATCAGGCCTTGTCTGCTTTGGGCTCATGAAGGTGAGGGGTGCTAATCATAGAATCCCTACAGTGCAGAAAGAGGCCATTTGACCCATTGAGTCTGCACTGATAACAATCCCACCCAGGCCCTATCTCCATAACCCCATATATTTACCCTGCAAGTCCCCTGACATTAAGGGACAATTTAGCATGGCCAATCAACCTAACATGCACATCTTTGGAGTGTGGGAGGAAACCGGAGCACCGGAAGGAAACCTATGCAGACACGGGGAGAACATGCAAACTCCACACAGATAGTGACCCAAGCCGGGAATCGAACCCAGGTCCCTGACACTATGAGGCAGCAGTGCTAACAACTGTGCTGCTGTGCCGCCCGATTGAATGATTGGAATGGAACTCTTCCACTTTTTTGTTGTAAAACAAGTGCCATTGGGTGGCACAGCGGTTAGCAATGCTGCGCCAGGGGCCTGGGTTCGATTCCCGGCTTGGGTGACTATCTCTGTGGAGTTTGTACGTCCTCCACGTGCCTGCGTGGGATTCCTTCGGGTGCTCCGGTTTCCTCCAACAGTCCAAGCACAGGTTAGGTGCATTGGTCAAGCCAAATTCTCCCTCGGTGTACCTGAATAGGTGCCAGAGTGTGGTGACTAGGGGATTTTCACAGTAACTTCATTGCAGTGTTAATGCAAACCTACTTGTGACTAATAAATAAGCTTTAATCTTTTGGAACAACGCATCTGCTTCTAATTTCTCTTTACTCTTTTTCTGATGTGATAATGTCACTCAGGGGGATGATTGCAGAGAGTTGACATCTTACCAACATCTTAATGAAGTGACAATGCATCTTAACAATGTGTGTTGGGAGAGCGACTGAATAAATGGGGGTGTCAAAGCTGGTCCAATCCTGTCTTCCTGGGAGATTCACGTTTCCAGCAGAGTAATTGGACAATGTTTATGAATGGGAGTTGGAGCAGGTTTTTCTCCCTCTCCTTGTTCCCATTGCCAGAAAACTGTGCCCAGCTGCAGCGCAGACAAATATACTGTGAAAATGTTTAACTTGTGCAGACTAATTGCTCATTTACAATTGACTCGTGATGGCAGAGAGATTGTCCTAAGTAAAACAATCTTCTTGTCATGTTGGGATGCAGAATTAAAATTCTGACAGAACAAATGAAATATTAGCACTGACTACATTGTATGGTTCAGTTATGTTAAGTGCTACTTAAGTCCTGATGAAAATATAAGATTTTGCAGTGTGCACATATTGTAAAAAAAAATGTCACTTGAGGAGCCTAAGCCTTGAATAACTAATTTTATCGAAGAATTATTGATCCGGCACTGGCATCTCCCATGGATTATTGACGAACAAAAAAGTCAATGATTATTGGGTGTAGACAGAATTTGGAGTTGAGTCCCCAGTCAGATCAGCCATGATTTTTTTGATTTTATTAAATGGTGGACCAGACTCAAGGGGCCAAATGGCCTACTCCTGCTCTTAATGTATATGTTCATATGGATAAATTTAAGTTTAAGTTTATTTATTTGTCAAAAGTAGGATTACATTAACACTGCAATGAAGTTGCTGTGAAAACCCCCTAGTTGCCACACTCTGGCGCCTGTTCGGGTACACTGAGGGGGAATTTAGCATGGCCAATGCACCTAACCAGCACATCTTTTGGAAGGTGGGAGGAAACCGGAGCATGCGGAGGAAACCCACGCAGACACGGGGAAAATGTGCAAACTCCACACAGACCAGTATCTTGGGTTCATGTCACACTATCTGTAACCCCCCACGACTTGCCTGGGCTTGCAAAATCTCACTAACTATCCTGGCTGGAGACAATTCACACCTCTTTAACCTGTGCTTAACCCTCTCTCCACTCGCCTTGTCTGCACCGGTAAGGACTTGATTACCTGTTAAGACTCGCATTCCAACCATTATCTTGTAATTGAGTTTGTGTTTATATATGCCCTGTTTGTGAACGGAACTCTTCACTCACCTGATGAAGGGGCAGCACTCCAAAAGCTCGAGCTGCCAGATAAACCTGTTGGACTTTAACCTGGTGTTGCGAGACTTCTTACTGTGCCTACACCAGTCCAACACCGGCATCTCCATATCATGGCCAAGGATTTAGGCATTGCTGGGGAGGAAGGCTGCACTTGGAGTCCAGAGTATTTGATGCGCGATAAATCACACGGGAGGCAGGATGTACTCGGAAAATAAAGGCTTTTATTGCCAACAATAACAGAGCTACCATATACAGTATACAATCCCAGACTAAAGGGTCACCAGGCAGAGCAGTGACCTTTATACCTCTCCCAGGAGGCGGAGCCAACTGGGGTGTACCATAGGACTATATTAACAGGTAGAACAGCCCAACCCTAACCTCAACAGTAACATATCTACAGACTCATAGTACTGGCCAGACCATGGCTCAGCACTCCTGGTGGTAACCAACAATGGTTCACCACATTCACCCCTCCTTTGAAAACAAAGGCCGGCGGGGTACAAAACACAGAACAATTGTTCATCTGTCTATAAGTTCAAATGGTCTGGGGGACCGCACCGTCGCTGTGACCTCCTCAACACCGGCGATGACACCGGTTCAGGCAATCGCGGTGATGTTCTCTCCAAGGCGGTGTCCAGCGACTCCTCCAGTTCCTCACGGGCCGGTAGACCACGAGGTGGTGACAATCCGCTGGACTCGGGCACGCCTTGAAGTGGTGACCATCTCCTGGACTCAGGCAAGCTGTACACGGGAGTAAGAGGGTTAAGTGGTGGTCCCGATACTGCCCGCGCCGTGTCAGGAGGGGAGATAATGGTTGGGGGGTCCCTAACTGGGGGTGTGGGAGCGACAGGGGTTTCCAAGCCCCCTGCTGGCGCCAGATCTCGAATCGAGGCCGTGTCCTCTCGCCCGTCAGGATATGCCACGTAGGCATACTGAGGGTTGGCGTGGAGGAGATGGACCTGTTCAACCAAAGGGTCGGACTTGCGGGTCCTAACATGCCGCCGCAGGAGGACAGGTCCTGAGTACGTCAACCAAGATGGTAATGAGGTCCTAGAGGAAGACTTCCTAGGGAATGAAAACATTCTCTCATGAGGAGTAGCGTTGGTTGCCGTACACAGGAGTGAGCGTATGGAGTGGAGCGCATCAGGGAGTACCTCTTGCCAACGGGAGACTGGAAGACCTTTAGACCTCAACGCCAGTAAGACAGCCTTCCAGACTGTAGCATTCTCTCGTTCGACCTGTCCGTTACCCCTTGGGTTGTAGCTCGTGGTTCTACTAGAGGCAATCCCATATGAGAGCAGGTATTGCCTCAAGTCGTCGCTCATGAACGACGAGCCCCTATCACTGTGGATATAACAGGGGTAACCGAACAGGGTGAAAAGATCACGAAATGCCTTGATAACCGTGGCAGCGGTCATATCAGAACAGGGAATGACAAAAGGGAATCGTGACATTGAGGAAGTACACATTCCGATCTGTCGAGGGAAGGGGGCCCTTAAAGTCCACACTCAGTCTTTCGAAGGGACGAGTGGCCTTAATGAGTTGTGCCCTGTCAGGTCGGTAGAAGTGCGGTTTGCATTCCGCGCATACCCCGCAGCTTCTGGTTATGGACCTGACATTCTCCACCGAGTAGGGTAGATTCCGGGCCTTTATGAAGTGGAAGAGCCGAGTGACCCCCGGATGGCAGAGGTCATTGTGGAGAGCCTGCCATCGATTCTCCTGCATACTAGCGCATGTTCCATGCGACAGGGCGTCCGAGGGCTCGTTGAGCTTCCCTGGACGGTACATGATATCATAATTGTAGGTGGAGAGTTCGATTCTCCACCTCAAAATTTTATCATTCTTGATCTTACCCCACAACGTGTTGTTGAACATGAACGCCATGGACCGCTGGTCCGTGAGCAGAGTGAACCGTTTTCCCGCCAAGTAATGGCGCCAATGCCGAACGGCCTCCACAATGGCCTGGGCCTCCTTTTCCACCGCCGAATGTCGAATTTCAGGGCCTTGGAGGGTGCGAGAGAAAAAGGCGACGGGCCTGCCCGCCTGGTTAAGTGTGGCGGCCAGGGCGAAATCAGATGCATCACTCTCCACCTGGAAGGGGATGGACTCATCGGTAGCGTGCATCGTGGCTTTCGCGATGTCGGCTTTTATTCTTGCAAAGGCTAAGCGAGCCTCTGTTGTTAGGGGAAAGGAGGTAGACTTGATGAGCGGACGGGCTTTGTCCGTGTAATTGGGAACCCACTGTGCATAGTATGAGAAGAAGCCTAAACATCTTCTCAGTGCTTTGATGCTAGTGGGCAGGGGGAGTTCGAGGAGGGGACACATACGGTCTGGATCAGGGCCAAGGACCCCGTTTTCCACCACGTATCCGAGGATAGCTAGGCGGCGCGTGCGAAATACACACTTCTCCCTGTTGTAGGTCAGATTCAGGCGAGATGCAGTGCGTAAGAATCTAAGAAGGTTGGCATCGTGGTCCTGCTGGTCATGGCCGCAGATGGTGACGTTATCCAGGTACGGGAAGGTAGCCCGCAGCCCATTCTGGTCCACCATTCGGTCCATAGCACGCTGGAAGACCGAGACCCCATTCGTGACACCAAAAGGAACCCTTAGAAAATGGTACAGGCGACCATCCGCCTCAAAGGCCGTGTATTGTCGGTCCTCTGGGCGAACGGGGAGCTGGTGATAAGCAGATTTTAAGTCGATGGTGGAGAACACCCGGTACTGCGCAATCTGGTTGACCATGTCAGATATGCGCGGGAGGGGATACGCATCCAGCTGCGTGTATCTGTTAATGGTCTGACTATTGTCTATGACCATCCAGGGTTTGTTCCCATTCTTAACCACCACGACTTGCGCTCTCCAAGGACTAGCGCTAGGTTGGATGATCCCTTCCTTGAGGAGCCGCTGACCTTCAGATCGAATGAAGATCGATCCTCAGCGCTGTAACGCCTGCTCTTTGTTGCGATGGGCTTGCAGCCTGGCATGAGATTCTGGAATAGGGAGGGTGTTGTAATCCTGAGCGTTGAGAGACTACATGTGGAGCGCGTTGGGCAATTTAGAGGCTGCGGGTCTCCCACTGAAAGCGGAGGGAGTGGCCCATCGTACTGCAGGGTTACACTCTTCAGGTGGACCATAAAATCTAGTCCTAGGAGTATCGGCGCGCAAAGGTGCGGTAACACAAGGAGCCTGAAGTTTTCGTAAACCGTGCCCTGCACCGTCAGATTGACCACGCAACTCCCTAGCACGGTGACAGACCGGGACCTTGACGCCATCGAAATTGTCTGCTTGACAGTCCGAATCTGGAGACCACACCGCTTCACGGTGTCAGGGTGAATGAAGCTCTCCGTGCTCCCGCTGTCAAACAAACAATAAATCTGGCGTCTGTTTACCTGTATGTCCATCATGGACTTGTCGAGTCTGTGAGGCTTGGCCTGGTCCAGGACGATCGACGCCACCGTTGGTTCGTGGGTGCAACTGCAGGCAGCTGAGATGGTTGATGACGACCCCTGCTGGTCATTCGCGGTCGGTGCCGACCAAAATGGCTGCCCCCATAGGTCGCACGTGGACGATGGCGCCAAAACCTGCGGCCCCTGCAGGTCGCACGTGTCTTGCGACTCCGTCGTTCGGAATGGCGATGTCCTGGAATCGCACGAGGTAGAAGACCTTGAAGACGCAGAAGACAAGGAGGCCGGCTCTGGGGAGTCACACGCCGCACTGCTGTTTTTGGATGGAGGTTTGGTCCGGCATACTTTGGAATAATGTCCCTTCTTGCCGCAGGCGGAGCACAACACCGCTTTAGCTGGACATCGCTGCCGAGGGTGTTTCACCCCCCCACAGAAGTAACACCGCGGGCCACCTGGAGCTGCTGCCGTCGTCAGGTCCGAGGCTGGAAACGCATTCGCGCAGTTTTTCGGTCCCGCTGAATTAAGTGGAGTCTGTGGCTGCCCCTGCCACAATGTCTCCACGCGGTCGTCGGGGTACATCTCCAGACTTTTGGAGGCCGTTTCTAGAGCTAACTCTATGGTTTTAGTGAGATCGAGGTTACCTTGCTCCAACAGCCGAAGGCGGATGTACGACGAGCCGATTCCCG
This sequence comes from Mustelus asterias, assembly GCF_964213995.1. Taxonomy (NCBI): domain Eukaryota; kingdom Metazoa; phylum Chordata; class Chondrichthyes; order Carcharhiniformes; family Triakidae; genus Mustelus; species Mustelus asterias. The sequence continues at coordinate 11,033,062 of NC_135827.1, read as the reverse complement.
TCACGAACGCATCTCGAACTAAGTCGCTCATGTACTGGGCTGCCGACACTGACTTGCAGTTGCAGGCTCTGGCTAGCTGCTGAAGTTCGCATGCGTACTGTTCCGTCGTTTCGCCGGGCTGCCGCCATCGAGTGGCTAGAAGGTGTCGAGCATGGATCTCATTCGGCGGTTTGTTGTATCGCTTTTTGAGAAGCTCGAGGGCCCTTTTGTAGTCGGGGGCCTCACGGATCGCTAGGTATACAGCGTCGCTTACCCTCGCGTGGAGGACCCGGAGTCTGTCGGCGCGTCGGTGACCGCTGTGGAGGCGTCGAGGTAATCTTGGAAACACTTCAACCAGTGGTCGAAAGTGTTCGATGCTCCCGCCGCATGTGGGTCCAACGTAAGCCATTCGGGTTTAAGCATTTGCTACATGTTTTCTTTTGGGTTTTTTTCAAAAAAAAAGAATTTACTTGTTGGCAATAAAATTGATGCGCGATAAATCACACGGGAGGCAGGATGTACTCGGGAAATAAAGGCTTTTATTGCCAACAATAACAGAGCTACTATATACAATATACAATCCCAGACTAAAGGGTCACCAGGCAGAGCAGTGACCTTTATACCTCTCCCAGGAGGCGGAGCCAACTGGGGTGTACCATAGGACTATATTAACAGGTAGAACAGCCCAACCCTAACCCCAGTAACATATCTACAGACTCATAGTACTTGCCAGACCATGGCTCAGCACTCCTGGTGGTAACCAACAATGGTTCACCACAGTATTCAACAGCCTTGAAGGGTGCACTAATCTATCTGTGAATGAAGGATGTAGGGAGAAGGATGGGGAGAGATATTCGAGCCAAAGTTACAGATAAAAAGATATGGTAAATTATAGTTTCTTGGAGTACACCATGGGTTCGGTTGCAAACTATCATGGCAAACAAATTTAATTGGCAAATAATAGAAGGAGACAATAATCAATTAGAATTGGGCAATAAACAATTTAAATTTTTAAGCACTAAGAAGGAAAAACATTGGCTGGTTTTATAGTCAAAAATATAATGCAGAAATTTTAAGATTGTAGACTGTAATCTCGTTCCCCATTTTCAACATTTGTAATGAAGATTTGTGTTTTTCATATATTCCCTTGAACAATTTATTTTTGAAAAAACACAAATTCAAAATAATTGTGCTTTTTAAAAGTGAATTATGGAGGCATTTAGGTACTTTTGACCTTTTTTTGTTTCATAAAGTATCTTGCTCTGAATCCTGCTGTTAAAAGGCAGGCCTCACAGTAGGCCACCTGGTAAGAAAGGAGCAGGGATGTTGTCATGCTGGGAAATATCATTACCAATGATGCAAGTATAGTCCTTTGGAAGGAAGAATTGGACTCAGATTCGAATTCTTGAAACAAGTGTTTCACTTCTGTATCAAGATAATTACATGGCTGTGAGAGTCAATCACAGCCTTGGTTTTATTATCATCTCCAGCTCCTCAACCCTTGGAAGAGCTGAATGCTTTTTCTTAAAAAAAATACTGTGAAGCGTACTTTCTAAAGGTCACCTGAATAAGCAATCCTGCTTAGGAGTGAAAGTAATAGGGCAATTGTTATGGGGGATTTTAACTTGACTAATATTGACTGGAATTGTTATAGCTCTAGCTCGTTAGAGGGGTCAGTTTTTGTTCAAAGCGTGCAGGAAGGTTTTTTGACTCAGTATGTAGACAGGCCAACTAGAGGTGAGGCTATATTGGATCTGGTGCTGGGAAATGAGCCAGACCAGGTGCTAGACTTGGAAGTTGGTGTGCATTTTGGTGATAGTGACCACAATTCGGTTACGTTCACCTTAGTGATGGAAAGGGATAGGCATGAACCTCGGGCCAGTGGTTTTAGCTGGGGGAAGGGTAATTATGAGGCTATTAGGAGAGAATTAGGAAACATAGGTTGGACTAGGAGATTACAGGGACTGGGAACGTCCGACATGTGGAGTTTTTTCAAGGAGCAGCTACTGCGAGTCTGTGATAGGTATGTCCCTGTCAGGCAAGGAGGAATTGGTAGGGCTAGGGAACCGTGGTGCACCAAAAAAGTTTCTTTGTTGGTTAAAAAGAAAAAGGAGGCTTATGTTCGGATGAGACGTGAGCACTCGGGTAGTGCACTAGAAAGCTTTAGATTGGCTAAGAGGGAGTTGAAGAGCGAGCTTAGAAGGGCTAAAAGGGGACATGAGAAGACTTTGGCGGATAGGGTTAAAGAGAATCCTAAGGCGTTCTATAGGTATGTCAAGAACAGAAGGTTGGTTAGGGCAAGTTTAGGGCCAGTTATAGATGGCAGAGGGAAGTTATGTGTGGAACCGGAGGAGATTGGTGAAGCATTGAACCAATATTTCTCTTCGGTGTTCACGCAAGGGGACATGAATATAGCTGAAGAGGACACTGGGTTGCAAGGGAGTAGAATAGACAGTATTACAGTTGATAAGGAGGATGTGCAGGATATTCTGGAGGGTCTGAAAATAGATAAATCCCCTGGTCCGGATGGGATTTATCCAAGGATTCTCTGGGAGGCAAGAGAAGTGATTGCAGAGCCTCTGGCTCTGATCTTCAGGTCGTCGTTGGCCTCTGGTATAGTACCAGAAGATTGGAGGTTGGCGAATGTTGTCCCATTGTTTAAGAAGGGGAACAGAGACTTCCCCGGGAATTATAGACCGGTGAGTCTCACTTCTGTTGTCGGCAAGATGTTGGAAAAAATTATAAGGGATAGGATTTATAGTTATTTGGAGAGTAATGAATTGATAGGTGATAGTCAGCATGGTTTTGTGGCAGGTAGGTCGTGCCTTACTAACCTTATTGAGTTTTTTGAGAAAGTGACCAAGGAGGTGGATGGGGGCAAGGCAGTGGACGTGGTATATATGGATTTTAGTAAGGCGTTTGATAAGGTTCACCATGGTAGGCTTCTGCAGAAAATGCAGATGTATGGGATTGGGGGTGATCTAGGAAATTGGATCAGGAATTGGCTAGCGGATAGGAAACAGAGGGTGGTGGTTGATAGTAAATATTCATCATGGAGTGCGGTTACAAGTGGTGTACCTCAGGGATCTGTTTTGGGGCCACTGCTGTTTGTAATATTTATTAATGATCTGGATGAGGGTATAGTTGGGTGGATTAGCAAATTTGCTGATGACACCAAAGTCGGTGGTGTGGTAGACAGTGAGGAAGGGTGTCGTAGTTTGCAGGAAGACTTAGACAGGTTGCAAAGTTGGGCCGAGAGGTGGCGGATGGAGTTTAATGCGGAGAAGTGTGAGGTAATTCACTTTGGTAGGAATAACAGATGTGTTGAGTATAGGGCTAACGGGAGGACTTTGAATAGTGTGGAGGAGCAGAGGGATCTAGGTGTATGTGTGCATAGATCCCTGAAAGTTGGGAATCAAGTAGATAAGGTTGTTAAGAAGGCATATGGTGTCTTGGCGTTTATTGGTAGGGGGATTGAATTTAGGAGTCGTAGCGTTATGTTGCAACTGTACACAACTCTGGTGCGGCCGCACTTGGAGTACTGTGTGCAGTTCTGGTCCCCACATTACAGGAAGGATGTGGAGGCTTTGGAGAGGGTGCAGAGGAGGTTTACCAGGATGTTGCCTGGTATGGAGGGGAGATCCTATGAGGAGAGGCTGAGGGATTTGGGATTGTTTTCGCTGGAAAGGCGGCGGCTAAGAGGGGATCTTATTGAAACATATAAGATGATTAGAGGTTTAGATAGGGTGGATAGTGATAGCCTTTTTCCTCTGATGGAGAAATCCAGCACGAGGGGGCATGGCTTTAAATTGAGGGGGGGTAGTTATAGAACCGATGTCAGGGGTAGGTTCTTTACCCAGAGGGTGGTGAGGGATTGGAATGCCCTGCCAGCATCAGTAGCAAATGCGCCTAGTTTGGGGGCGTTTAAGAGATCCGTAGATAGGTTCATGGACGAAAAGAAATTGGTTTAGGTTGGAGGGTCACAGTTTTTTTTTTTAACTGGTCGGTGCAACATCGTGGGCCGAAGGGCCTGTTCTGCGCTGTAATGTTCTATGTTCTATGTTCTATGTTCTAAGCTCATGGTGAAAGTTCGTTACGCTGTAAAATGGAAAAACCCCAAATTTTCTGTAGCTTTGACATTGGAGACAACTTAAAAATTCAAATCAATGTCTAATCTGGAATGCCAGAGATCAAGATATTTCTGGAATTTGGAATTTTCCAGGAACATGGGATTATTTTGTGCTGGAATTTTACCGCCTCGCCCGTAAGATCCCGCCCGAGGCCAACGGAAAATGACGTTCTGCGAGCCTCACGTGCCCCGATTCCAGGACGAGCGTGCTGGTAAAATCCCGCCAGTGCCTGTGAACTGGATAACATTGTGGTTATAAATATTTACCTGAAACACAAAACAGTGACAAAACATTATCAAGCAATAATAAAAATTGATTTACTTATCCAAATACTGTGTCATCCACGCTTCCGCAGTCTGACCAAACCTTCAGTAACTTAATGCTACTAACTATTATGGATTCCAAGCCTTGCATTATGCAAGCACAACTTTTGAGTTATATCCAATATCTTAATATTGTATTTGATACCTGCTCTGTTTGATCAAAAAACTGTACTTCCAAAAATACTGTACCCACAGTGAAAAAGGGTTAAATGCTCACTGAGCCCAACCTTCTTCATTTGTTGCAGTACTCAGATATTCGAGTGGCAAATCCATGAGTTGCTTGGATCTGCTCACACATAATTCCCGATAACTGGACGGCACGGTGGCACAGTGGATAGCACTACTGCCTCACAGCACCAAGGATCCGGGTTCAATTCCAGCCTTGGGTGACTGTCTGTGTGAAGATTGCACGTTCTCCCTATGTCCGCGTGGGTTTCCTCCGGGTGTTCCGGTTTCCTCCCATACTCCAGAGACGTGCGGGTTAGGTGGATTGGCCATGTTAAATTGACCCTTTGTGTCAGGGGGACTAGCAGGGTAAATATGTGGAGTTACGGGCATAGGGCCTGCAGGGGATTGTTGTCGGTACAGACTTGATGGGCCAAATGGCTGCCTTCTGCACTGTAGGAATTCTATGATTCTAGAATCATAACATACTTAGGAATACTTGATGCTAAAACTGCCTGCTTCAGATATGTTCACGTTCTATTCTAGGATTATATGAATCCCAAACAATAGATTTCCAGATCGGAGAGATTACAGTTCATCACGAATATGTTCTTTGTTTTGCACCAGAAGTAATAATAAATTGGCAAAGCAATTCATTTTTAGAGAGGAAGCACAGATTTTACGGGTATAATCACTCCTGTGTTTTGCCCTATCTACAAAATTGTCTCCAGTCATGTGGAACCTGTCTGGGCCTGACAGTCACTGCGAGTGTATCAGTAGTTCTAGTTCATTTGCCCTGGCGGTAGCTGGTACACATGGAGGGGATTTCTCCTGATTTACCAGCATTCCCTTATTTAATTCCTGCTGGTAGGCTTGTGAAAACAGGAGCCTCGACATTCTGTGAAGGAAAAAGGTGCGCCAATGTGAACTCAGGTGAAATTGAACCAGAAGACGTCTGGTGAGCCTCCTGATGTCATTGCGCATGCAAGCGACATAATGATCGACGGGCAGCCACAACAATGGGAAGCACACCCACCAATACGTAAAGGGCCAATTAAGGCCATTAATTTAGCAATTATGTTCCTTATGCAATTTTGAGTTAATCACATAGACAGACAGCCAACCCTTCCATCTCAGTGCACCCAGGGACAGGAGTGTGACATTGACCCTTTTAATCACCTTTTGATTTGATATTTTGTTTCACATTTGCTTTGTTTTTGTTTTGGGCGGTTCCCCTTTAAGGGGCTGCCCTTCTTGGCTTTGTCCCTTGGTCTACTTAATTTAGTTTAATTGTTTCACCAAAGAGATTGGCAGGCAGCCAGAACATTTCCCTTGAGTTCTCCTCCAAGGGTGGGATAAAAGGCTCTGGAGCAAAAGCTATGTCCATAAAGGTTGGAGTTTTTTTGCTGTAAAATTTCTGCAACTTGAGAGGTTTCTCTATCATTTCTGTTGCATTCCATGTGCGATTAGCTTTCTTCTGGAATATTCTTTATTGCCATTTTTGTCTGAAGATGTTAGCAGAGACAGTACCTTATAAGGTACTAATAAAAGCAAATTACTGCAGATGCTGGAATCTGAAACCAAAAGAGAAAACACTGGAAAATCTCAGCAGGTCTGGCAGCATCTGTAAGGAGAGAAAAGAGCTGATGTTTTGAGTCCAGACGACCCTTTGTCAAAGCTTTGACAAAGGGTCATCTGGACTCGAAACGTCAGCTCTTTTCTCTCCTTACAGCAGTCACCACAAGGCCTCTGACGTTTGGCTGACCTCATCCATCCTGTAATGGATGAATATCATGACTGACTGAAGAGAGTATCAGTTATGAGCTTGACACAACTATGGGCAGCAGATTGGGACACATCACGCAGATCCCCTAATGAACCCTGGAAAGAACTCATGGCGTAGAAGCCGACTGAACTTTGACCTTAAGAGCCATTGACATAGGTTGGCTGCCCAAACAGTTTGAAATGATCTGCAGCCATCAAGACGCCTGCAGTTGAGCCAGAAGCATTTATGAGTCACAAGGGATCTCCAAACCCAGAATCGCAAATTCCAACCACAAGTTCAACGCCCACCCGTCCCTTACACCTGTATGAACCAACTTACACATTCAGGCCATTAAAACAACATCAAAGTTTAAGTAAGATTTAAAGAAACAAAGATAACAGGGGCGATCTTAACAAAAAAAACCAGCATGAAAATAGGAGAGAATCACACCATTTTTTGGGTGAGTCCGAGACACTATCTTATGGCACTTAGAAAAAATGAACCAGCTACAGATTGCTAGCAGACGCTATTCCACATGCACCCTGATCTCCGAGTGTACTGTGTACAAGAATACACAGTGCAGTCGGGGATTGTCACTCCCTTCAACCTCTTAACATCACAACCCCCCCAATCACTGCCCCCAATCACGACTCTCCCTTACGGCCTCCCCGATCATGCCCCTCCCCCCCCGCTCTCTTATATTAATAGTGCAATGAAGTTTCTATGAAAATCCCCTGGATTAGAAGAGCCTACCACCGAACTGAGGTGCTCTACCAGAACCTGGAAGTCTCCGGACCAATTAAATCTTTGATGAGTTTTCCAGTGGTTATTCCTGTTTCCCTTTTTTCATCTAGAGCCTATTGTGTGTCTTACTAACTGTGCTTACATTCCTCCATAGGTGTATTTCAGGTTGTCAGGAGAAGGAGTGTTGTAGCATAGCTCTTTAAGGGGGGGAGGGGAGGCGTTTCCTGCAGGTCATGTGATTGACGAGGAGCCTATGGATCATCCCGGTGGGAAGCTGAGCCAATCAGCAGGAGGGCACACACCACGGGTCTAGGAGGGTCTTGCAGTTGGAGTCAGGGAACCGAGTAGAGCGGTCACATTTGTAATTTAGTCTGAGCTTGTATGTATTATTCTTTATTCGGCAAATAAACCTTTCTTGATTTAAGCCACATCAAGTCACCCTTGATCTTTTACAACACTCCCTTCCACAAGCCTATCCCTGAACAACGTTTAACAATTGTTTGAACAATGCCCTTTGGGCGGCACGGTGGCACTGTGGTTAGCACTGCTGCCTCACAGTGCCAGGGACATGGGTTCGATTCCCAGCTTGGGTCACTGTCTGTGTGAAGTCTGCACATTCTCCGTGGGCAGTGTCTGCGTGGGTTTTCTCCGGGTGCTCCAGTTTCCTCCCACAGTCCAAAGATGTGTGTGTTAGGTGGATTGGCCATGATAAATTGCCTCTTAGTGTCAGGGGACTAGCGTGATAAATACATGAGTTTATGGGGATAGGACCTGAGTGGGATTGTGGTCAGTGCAGACTCGATGGGCTGAATGGCCTCCTTCTGCACTGTAGGGATTCGATGATTCTATGAAAGAAATAATTTACTTTCCTAAAGCACATCCGCTCCCGGTTGGCAGACATCTCTTGTAAATGGATTGGGCTGTGCCACTCTGGGCATGTTCTTGTACTCTCACTAACTGTGCCCACAGCAGGACACCTCCAAGTGAATCATGAAACAAACTAGTAGAGACACTAATTAACTGATACCACGCCGATCAGTTTCTCACTAAAATTCATCAGTCCTGCTTTTGAAAAGGTCTTACCCACATCGATGATGTGCGCATAAAACTGTGGACTGACAGTGAGATGTCAGCATTCAGGACTTGAACAGTCTTATTCAGTTGTATTGTCAAACTGAAAGGGACACACGTTTGGGGGTTATCAACTTACCTCGGCATGTAATTAACTCGGAACACCGAGCTGTCATTGTCTTCAAACTTCACTTTTCAAGACAGAAAACCATTGAGAATATGGATCTATGTAGCACCTTTGGTATCCTGCATCCCATGAAGTACTTTGAAGTGTAGCTACTGTTGTTGTGAGGGCAAACATGGCAGCTAATTTGCGCACAGCAAGGTTCCACAACTAGCAATGTTATAATGAGCAGAGAATCTATTTGGCCGGTGTAGATTAATGAGGAAGGAAAGGATTCTCCCCTGTTCTTGTTCGAACAATGCCCATCAGGCCTTTTTTACATCCACCCCCACAGGCAGAAGATGCCACAGTTTAAGGTCCTGAAAGTACAGCTTGGATTCATTTATTCCACAGTAAATCCCATGAACTTCTGACTCAGAGGTAAGAGAGTGATGACAGAACTAAGCTGACACTAATGACCGAAATACTCTGTTCTTGTAGTTTTCCCACATCACCAAAGTTTTTATTCTTTTTCTTTTTCATTCATGGGACATGGGCATCACTGGCTGGTCAGTATTTATTGCCCATCCCTAGTAACCTGAGGGCAGTTGAGAGTCAACCACAATGCTGTGGGTCTGGAATCACAGGTAAGGATGGCAGATTTCCTTCCCTAAAGGAGATTAAATAAAGTGTATTTATTAGTCACAAGTAGGCTTATATTAACACTTCAATGAAGTCACTGTGAAAATCCCCTAGTCTCCATACTCCGCCGTCTGTTTGGGTACACTGAGGGAGAATTTAGTACAGCCAATCCACTAACCATTTTTGGACTGTGAAAAGAAACCGGAGCACCACGCAGACACGGGGAGAACATGCAGGCTCCACACAGACAGTGACGCAAGCCGCAATAAAACCCGGGTCCCTGGCGCTATGAGGCCATGATGTGGAGATGCTGGCGTTGGACTGGGGTAAACACAGTAAGAAGTCTCACAACACCAGGTTAAAGTCCAACAGGTTTATTTGGTAGCACAAGCCACTAGCTTTCGGAGCGCTGCTCCTTCATCAGGTAAGTGGGAGTTCTGTTCACAAACAGGACATATAAAAACACAAACTCAATTTACAAAATAATGGTTGGAATGCAAGTCTTTACAGGTAATCAAGTATTAAAGGTACAGACAATGTGAGTGGAGAGAGGGCTCTGAGGCTGCAGTGCTAACCACTGTGTCACCGTGCCACCCCAATGAAGCAGATGGGTTTTTCCGATGATCAACAATGATTTTGTGGTCATCAGCAGATTTCTAATTCCACATATATTTTTATTGAACTCAAATTCCACCATTTGCCGTGGCTGGATTCGAACTCAGGTCCCCAGAAGATTAGTTGAGTTACGAGATTAATACTAGTGATAATACCATTCGGCCATTGCCTGGTTAGCCTGATCTTGCATACATATGTCGAATTCCTCTCTCTGCTGGTTGAACTGGATTGGTAAAACCACCAACCAGTACTTCATTAAATGGAACTTAAGCAAATGCTTTAATTGTTCCTACAGAAATATTAAAAATGCATCATCTCTTGCTCTTTTGTTCTAATTTTGAAACTAATGAGTTATCTAAATTGATTAATGTGGAATATTTTTACACTACAAAGTTGTAGAGTTGATTTTTAATGTTGATGTTATTTTTGGAGTCAGACTATGTAAATGTCTTAATATGATTGAAGTCAAAGATATGAAAAACAATTAATTGCCAAATCCTCTCAAGGGGATTCAATGACCTGAAGTTATACATTGAATTATTTTTATTAAACGGTTTGTTAGAAACTCATGGGAATCAGAAATCAGAGGTGATCAAATTCAGATAAAATTCAATTTTATGACTAGAAGCATTTTTAAAGAATGTTCCACAGGGTGAGCTCTATATTACAAGTTTAAGGGCACTCACAAGATATTCACCGAGTTCTGATTGCCTATTCTTTAACTTTGCTTACTACAAGTAAGTGAGTTTCCTGAGTTTATGGTTGGTCTGAAGCATTAGACTGTTCAGAGTTCATATAAGTAGATAAACCAGTTGTTAATCCCCATGTCACTTGGGTATATTGTAGCTGGGTGATTAGAGAACAACAACTTCTTGTGATTATGAAGAATTCCAAAGACCAAAGGGCGGCACGGTGCCTCACAGCGTCAGGGACCCGGGTTCAATTCCAACCTTGGGTCACTGTCTGTGTGGAGTTTGCACATTCTCCCCGTGTCTGCACGGGTTTCCCCCAGATGCTCCAGTTTCCTCCCACACTCCAAAGATGTGCAGGTTAGATTGATTGGCCATGCTAAATTGCCCATTAATGTCACGGGGACTGGCCGGTTAAAAACGTGGGGTTATGGGGATAGGGTCTGGCTGGGATTGTTGTTGGTGAAGGTTCAATGGGTCGAATGGCCTCCTTTTGCTCTAACCTCCCAGCCAGATGAAGGCATGCAGCACTGAACCTTGGAAGTGAAATGGAAGAACATGATAAGGTGACATTCATTGAAAGCAGAAGGAATATATATACAACATTACTTACGTTCATACAGTGTTTTCAGAGTGATAAACTAACTCACTGAGATTCACAAGTAAACAAAATGGAGGAAATGGACATGGGTCAGTAAGAGAAATGTTAGATTCACAAAAGCTTGATCATAGATGTTTCTTGAGAATTTTTGTTAAAGTGGGTAAAGAGCTGTCGATATGGGGGGATTGAGGAAGGAGTTTCAGAGAACAGTGCTGAGGCAACCTAGGACTCTTAAACCATCAGAAGTGAGAGGGGGAGTTCACAAGAAGCTAAAAACCAAAATAATCTGGTCCCCACGATGGGAGATAGACAGGGATATATAAACGAGGTTGATTTTAATTGAGAAATCGGGAGTCAATGGACAACACGGAGTACATGGCAAGTGAAGCATGAGAGGTCAACTTGTAATTCTTAATTCGGAAACTGAATGGACTTGGAACCACTCGAGTCAAAGTCCTGGAACTACCTTCCTAACAGCACTGTGGATGTACTTATACCACATGGACTGCAGCACTTTCAAAAAAGTGGTTCACCATCACTTTATCAAGGGCAATAATGGATGTGAAATAAATGCTAGCCTAGCCAATGACATCCATGGCCCGTGAAAGAATAAATATTAAATGAAATGTAGCTTTTTAAAATTTTAATTCTTGAGATATCAGGGCATTGCTAGCAAGGCCAATGTTTATTGCCCATCCATACTTGCCCATGAGAAGCTGAGCTACCGTTGAACTGGTGCAGTTTGTGTGGAGAAGTTGCACTGACAATGTTAAGAGGTAGGAGTTTCAGGATATTGACCAAGAGATGATGGAGCAGTGATATACATTGACATCAGGATAGTGGGTGATTTGGATGGGAAATCTGATAAAGATATTTGCCATTTCTTGTCCTATTGTTGGCAGTTGCTGCATTGTTGGGAGGTGCCGTTGAAGAAGACCTTGTCAGCTGCTGCAGTGTATCTGGTAGATATGCTGCAGCCATATGTTACACCAGTGGCAGTGGATAATTAAGTTCAAACTTGGGCTATTGATCAAATTAAATGCTCTGTCCTGGGTTGTGTTCAGCCTCTTACCTTGCCACAGCTACATCCATCTCAGCATGCTGGGCATCTCAAGAAAACTAATATTGAATCAGGGATGGGAACTCACCAGAGACAATGTAAACAAAATTTTGATTTGATTTGATTTATCATTGTCACATGTATTGGTATACAATAAAAAGTATTGCTTATTGTACAGTATACAGACAAAGCATACGGTTCATAGAGTACGTAAGGGGAAAGGAAAGGAGATAGTGCAGAATATAGTGTTACAGTCTAGGGTGTAGAGAAAGATCAGTTCAATATATGGTCGCTCCATTCAAAAGTCTGATGGCAGCAGGAAAAAAGCTGTTCTTGAGTTGGTTGGGACATGATCTCAGACTTTTGTATCTTTTTCCCGATGGAAGAAGGTGGAAGAGAGTATGTTGGGGGTGCATGGGGTCATTGATTATGCTGGCTGTTTTTCTGAGGCAGCAAGAAGTGTAGATGGAGTCAGTGGATGGGAGGTAGGTTTGTGCGATGGACTGGGCTACCTTCGCAACTGTTTTGTAGTTTCTTGCAGTCTTGGGCAGAGCAGGAGCCATTCCAAGCTGTGATACATCCAGAAAGGATGCTTTCTGTGGTGCACCTGTAAAAATTGTTGAGAGTCATAGCGGACATGCTGAATTTATTTAGCCTCCTGAGAAAGTAGAGGCGTTGGTAGGTTTTTTTTACCAAGGCAACAGTGTGGAGGGACCAGGGCAAATTGCTGGTGATCTGAACATCTAGAAACTTGAAGCTTTTGAGCATTTCCACTTCATCACCGTTGATGTAGACAGGGACATGTCCTCCACTGCGCTTCCTGAAGTCGATGACTATCTCCTTTGCTTTACTGACATTGAGGGAGAGATTATTGTCATCGCACCAGTTCGCCAGATTCTTTGTCTCTTTCCTGTACTTCGTCTCATCATTGTTTGAGATCCGACCCACTACGGTGGTGTCATCAGCAAACTTGAAAATGGAGTTGGACCGGAATTTGACCACAGAGTCATAAGTTTATAAGGAGCAGAGTAAGTGGCTGAGGACACAGCCTTGCGGGGCACAAGTGTTGAAGATAATCATGGAGGAGGCATTGTTGCCTATCCTTACTGATTGCGATCTGTGGATGAGGAAGTCTAGGATCCAGTTGCAGAGGGAGCAGCCGAGCCCTAGGGCACAGAGTTTGGAGATGAGTTTTGTTGGGGTAATGGTGTTGAAGACTGAGCTGTAGTCAATAAATAGGAATCTGACTTAAGTGTCCTTGAAATAACAATAACAAAGAAAGTAAAGGCACTAAAGAATGACAAACTCCACAGATCAGATAGATTTAAATACAGGGCTTTAAAGGTAGTCGGTGAGAATCTTTCAGATAGCTTAATCTTCTAAAGTTTTTTCAGTTCAGAGTTTATTCTTTTCGAATGGAAAACTATATCCCACTTCAGTACAAAAAATGAGAAAGGAGAGCAGGAAATCACAGACTAATTAGAATAGAATCCCTACAGTGCAGAAGGAGGCCATACAACCCATCGAGTCTGCACCGACCACAATCCCACCCTGACCTGATCCTCATGCGTTTACCCTAGCTAGTACCCCTGATGCTAGCATTTAGCATTGCCAATCCACCTAACCCGCACATCATTGGACTGTGGGAGGAAACCGGAGCACGTGGAGGAAACCCACAGGGAGAACGTGCAAACTCCATACAAACAGTGACCCAAGCCGGGAATCAAACCCGGGTCCCTGGCAGCAGTGCTAACCATTGTGCCACCATGCCGCCTCAAATCTGTTGTTGCTGAATTATTATAGATTACCAGGACAGAGTTTATGGGTGTCACAGTGGCACAGTGTGGCAACTTGGGGATTTTCACAGTAACTTCATTGCAGTGTTAATGTAAATCTACTTGTGACACTAATAAATAAATAAATGAAAACTGTAAAGGGGAGGTCATTTCTGACAAACCAGATTGTATTTTTTGAAGAATTGACGAAAGTATTGGGCAGGGGATTGGCCATTTAATAAAGTCCATCATGATAGCCTATTGGCTATTGATCTGGTGCAGAAATTGGCTGAGCGCAGTGGACAGACTAAAAGGATGAGGGACAGATATGGCCACTTGCATTTCACAAGGATCTGAGTAGGGGCTGCAATTACACTGGATTTATTTAATGATATAAATGCTGCAATAGAATGTTATAGCCTGAACTTTTCCTCCAAAGTTGGAGCAGAGTCAGCAAAGATACATTGATAGATCAAACAAATAAGCAACACTGTGACAAATAGACTTCAACATAGGCAATGCGAGGATGACCACTTTGGACATAAAATGCATAAAATAGAGTACTTGTCAAATGATGGAAAGCTAGAAACTATGGAGACTTAATGCATGTAAGTACATAACAGATGAAAATAACATGGACTTGTACAGAAAACCATCAAAAATGCTAATGGAATGTTAGCTTTTAAATCTGGAGGACTAAAATACCAAGTAATATAAATTATGTACCTGAATAGTTCTGAACAACACACCTTTGGAAGGATATTTTGACTTCAGAGAAAGTGCAGTGTAGATTAACCAGAATAATACCTCGACTCCAAGGGTTTAATTATGAGAAGGGATTATTCCAGAATTTAATTGGTTGAATTGATTTAACTGAAAATTCCAGATATTAAGAAGAACAAATGGGGTAAGAGGACAGAAACCATTTTTGCTTCTTGAGGAATCTCGGACTGGGGGCATGGTCAAAAATGAGAAAATACTCCTGTACACAAAGAATGGTAGATATTTGGAACTCTTTTCCACAAATTGCAATTGGTGCAAGACCAATTTTTAATTTAAGATTGACAGTATTTTATTGACCAAGAGTTTTAAGGGATGTGGGCTAAAGGAAATGGAGCTTGGTTGCTGATTACCCATGATCTAATTTGAATGCTGGCACAAGTTTGAGGGTCCAAATGGCCTATTAACTTTCCTATGTTCCTAGGCAAGTGGAACACGTCCCATCTACTCCTAGCTTGTGCCTTAGAGATGGTGGAAAGTTCTGGGAGTCAAGAGATGAACCACTTGCAAAAAAAGATCAGGCAATTGGGTGACACAATGGCACAGTGGTTAGCACTGTAGCCTCACAGTGCCAGGGACACGGTTCAATTCTGGCATTGGATGACTGTGTGGAGTTTGCACATTTTCCCCGTGTCTGCGTGGGTTTCCTCCGGGTGCTCCGGTTCCCTCCCACAGTCCAAAGATGTGCGGGTTAGGTTGATTGGCCACACTAAGTTGCCCCTGAGCATCAGCAGGATTAGCAAGGCAAATGCATGGGGTTCCAGGGATTTAGCCTGGGTGGGATTGTTGTCGGTGAAGGCTCAGTGGGCCGAATGGCCTCCTTCTGCACTGTAGCGATTCTATCACTGGGATTGTAAAATCCGAAACTGTAAAATCCTGCTCGAGGTTAACAGACCTTTCCAAGTTCCTCCCCTCGCCCGCTCCAATTCCCGTGGCCGGTGGGGCGGTAAAATTCCGGCGTATGAATTGATGTGGTGGAGGAAAGATCACGCGGTTACCAAAGATGACAGATGCGGTGGGACATGAGCTGTCAATATAAAGAACATGAAATGACATTGGGTGCAATTTGTCAAAAAGATTGAAGGATGTGAACAGATATGTGACTGATCAAGTGCAAATGATTTTTCTTCCAGTTTACTGAGGGCACAGAGACCAGGGTTTTCTTGTTGTTGTTTGTGTGCTATGAAGTCCCCACAGCCATGGACTACACAAATGCTCAAACGCTCGCCTCTGAACATGTCAGTTACCACATCACATGCTAAGTTAAGAGTGCACTATACAGGATTAAAAATATTACACTGTGTGACAGGAAAGCCCATAGTAGGTATGCTGGCTGCTGTTACACAAGGAAATCACGCAGTCATTAATTGGAAGACAAAACATAGCGCAGCAGCAAGTCAAAACATCCAGAAATAATCTCAAGAGCTCACAGAAGACAGGAATAAGACAACAAAAAGAATGTCTGTGTACAATCTTTAACGTACCAACGATCTAACATTCAGTATTACAACATTTCCCATTATATTCTTTATTCTGCAGCAAGATTTAGATTAATTTGTCGTAGTTCCTTAATATTTTATCTTGTGGGAAGATTTCCATAAATTTAAGCCTTTGGGCACTGAGAAAGCTCATTTAATTTTTCGAAACGCACTAGTTTTCGCTAATAAGACAGCTGCAATAAATACCTTAGGGGGAGGAATGCAAAGATACCTGCTGTAAAGTGGAATTAGAGGATTAGTAAATTAATCATCAGTTCAGAATTGAATGGTTTCAAAATGAACTAAACTCATGCAATTGTGCATTTCTGCTTAAAATTTGTACTGCAATTTTGAACATTTAAAAAGTTTCATCAGACCTTTAATTCAACCATTCAAAGGTTTGCAACCATTGTATTTTAATGCAGGACCTTGGTGAGGCCACACCTAGAATATTGTGTGCAGTTTTGGTCTCCCTTTCTGAGGAAGGATGTTCTTGCTCTCGAGGGAGTGCAGCGACGGTTTACCAGGCTGACTCCGGGGAAGGCGGAACTGATGTATGAGGAGAGATTGACTAGGTTAGGATTGTTTTCCCTGGAGTTCAGACGAATGAGGGGGGGAATCTCATAGAGATTTATAAAATTTTAACAGAACTAGACAGGGTAGATGCAGGGAGGATGTTCTCGATGGTGGGGGAATCCAGAACCAGCGACCACAGTCTGAGAATACAGGGTGGACCATTGAGGACGGAGGTGAGGAGACATTTCTTCAACCAAAGAGTAGTGAGTCTGTGGAATTCATTACCACAGGAAGTAGTTGATGTCAAAACATTGAATGTATTCAAGAGGCAGCGGGATATAGCAATTGGGGTGAATGGGATCAAAGGTTATGAGGAGAAAGCAAGATCAGGCTATTTAGTTGGATCACAATCAGCCATGATCGTGATGAATGGCGGAGCAGGCTCAAAGGGCCAAATGGCCACCTCCTGCTCCTATCTTCTATGTTTCTATGTTAACCTGTTAAATGAGTAACCCGGACATCACACTTTGTTTGAAGCTTGAAATTCTGCCACAAACTTTGCGGAAACCGGTCCCAGTTTTTATTTTTAAGCACCCATGCTGTAATATTGAATCAGTGCTGAGTTTTGACGTTCAGATCAATGATCTTCTCGCGATCTCACAGGGGAGCTCTTGGGAAGAGTGGAATCTGGACAGAAGCAAGAATTCAGACAAATTCAATTATTTTAATCTTACCAAGAAGCAGAAACAAACTGGGAATAAGAGAGATCAAACAAATGTGTTTTATTCTGGAACAGAACATTATGCAATAACTTGCCGACAATAGATCTTGAACAAGATAGTATGAATAAAAAAAATAAAAGAGAAAATGATCTAATTTGTCATCTAATTGTCCAATTTGTCGAATCTGAGTGCAGTCTTCACAATTATGATTGGGGTCAAAAGGGTTATTAAACTATTTTCACTTATAAGTCCTAAATATAGGACACCATTAGGAGGACAAGTACAGAATTTAGGAGAATTTCTTTGCACAAAGACTTGAGAATGTGGAAGCCACTGCCACATAAAATGGTTGAAAAATATAACATTGATATATTTAAGGGGCAACTTCCTGGCACTGTGAGGCAGCAGTGCTAACCACTGTGCCACCATACCACCCACAGTAGGTGTCATTCAACTATGAAAAGGACTCTGCTGCATTCCGAGTTCTCCCTCCCTCTTCAGCTTTTCCCCTTTCACTTTGAAATTCTCTTCCTAAACTCCAGTGACCTTTCCTCCTACCTTTGAAAATCCTTTTTCCAATCCTGCTTTCAGCCATTTCCTAACTTCTCATCTTTCTGCTCAGATCCCCATCAAACCCCCGAAAATAAACTTTGGGCTGGATTTTAGGTGGGGACGCGATGGCTTCGTGGCATTATCTCCAGACTCTTAATCCAGAAACTCAGCCAATGTTTTGGGGACCTAAGTTAGAATCCCGTCACGGCAGATAGTGGAATTTGAATTAAATAAAAAATATCTGGAATTAAGAATTTACTGATGACCACGAAACCATTGTCATTTGTTGGAAAAACCCATTTGGTTCACTTATGTCCTTTAGGGAAGGAAATCTGCCATCCTTACCTGGTCTGGCCTACATGTGACTCCAGAGACACAGCAATGTGGTTGACTCTCAACTGCCTTCAGGTAACTAGGGATGGGCAATAAATGCTGGCCAGCCAGCCGCACCCATGTCCCACAAATGAATTTTTTAAAAATTCCAGCCGCTCTCGCCCCAAAACCAGAAAATCCCACCCCCAGGACAACGGACCTTTCCATGGTGCACCCCTCACCCGTTGTGATTCCCGTGGTGAACGGAACGGGAAATTTCACCCTCTTGAGACAATTTGGAAAAAGGAGGCTGTTGTAGAAGAAGGGAGTTTTGGCCCTCAACCTTTGAGCCTTAACCTGTTTTCGAGATCATCCAAATGTTGGTGCCGTACTCTGGAAATCTGCAACAGGGAAGATTTGCTCTCACCACAGATGTTCGACCTGCTGCTTTGTGAATATTTAAGTTGCCTTTTTACTTCTGCCAGTTGTCAGTATCTACATTAGATGTTGATGCAACCAGTGATGCAGTGACAACAGTTATGTGTCACTTACTACATTCTCCTTCTATTTTCTGCTCTGCGTTGCTGACCTGGGCGACACAATGCCAGATGCTCCTTCAAGCAGATTATCTGTGAACCTCCCCCATTGTTATATCTTCGAATGTTAATCTATGTTAATCAGATGAATAACTAATTAACCATCAGGGACCAATACACCAAAAATGCCATTAGCTGCTGTGGATTCTTTTTGACGGTGACTTCCAGACAATTGGAAGAGGGCCGAGCAGATTTTATTTCTTATAGGTTTAATCATTTCTAAAAAATGATTAAAGCTAGTTAACAAGAAAAATGATTAGTGTTGAGTTGTCAGCAAACTGACTGAGTTCTTTTCCTTGTCGAAGTAGCAGTGACCACTGAGATAATTAAGGAAATTAGCTGGACTGAGTAATTGGACTTCACAGAGTACAGTCTAATTAACACCCACCATCCAATGATCACTGACACCCCATTCTGCATTCCAAAGGGACATTGGTCCAGCGTGGCATTTCCGCTGAATCTGATGCCTATCTGAAACCATAAACATCCCAAATTGAACACACTATTTTTTTTATTGATGGGATTTGGCTGTCACTGGCTGGATCAGCATTCAAAGAACAAAGAAAATTACAGCACAGGAACAGGCCCTTCGGCCCTCCAAGCCTGCACCGACCATGCTGCCCGACTTCACTAAAACCCCCTACCCTTCCAGGGACCATATCCCTCTATTCCCATCCTATTAATGTATTTGTCAAGACACTTGTAAAAGTCACTACCGTATCTGTTTCCACTACCTCCCCCGACAGCGATTTCCAGGCACCCACTACTTTCTGTGTAAAAAATGTGCCTCGTATATCTCCTTTAAACCTTGCCCCTCGCACCTTAAACCTATGCCCCCTAGTAATTGACTCTTCCACCCTGGGAAAAAGCTTCTGACTATCCACTCTGTCCATGCCTCTCATAATCTTGGAGACTTCTATCAGGTCGCCCCTCAACCTCTCTCGTTCCAGTGAGAACAAACCAAGTTTCTTCAACCTCTCCTCATAGCTAATGCCCTCCATACCAGACAACATCTTGGTAAACCTTTTCTGTACCCTCTCCAAAGCCTCCACATCCTTCCGGTAGTGTGGCGACCCAAATTGAACACTATATTCCAAGTGCGGCCTAACTAAGGTTCTATAAAGCTGCAACATGACTTGCCAATTTTTAAACTCAATGCCCCGGCCAATGAAGGCAAGCATGGCGTATGCCTTCTTGACTACCTTCTCCACCTGCATTGCCATTTTCAGTGACCTGTGTACCTGTACACCCAGATCCCTTTGCCTATCAATACTCTTAAGGGTTCTACCATTTACTGTATATTTCCTATCTGTATTAGACCTTCCAAAATGCATTACCTCACATCTGTCCAGATTAAACTCCATCTGCCAACTCTCCGCCCAATCCCTAAGGGCATTTAAGAGTCAAACACATTGCCGAGGATTTGGTGTCCCATGAAGGTCAGACTAAATAAGGATGGCAGATTTCCTTCCCTAAAGAATTCTCGTGAACCAGATGGGTTTTTACAACAATCGACAATGGTTTCATGGTCTGCAGGAGACTTTTAATTCCAGATTTTTTTAAAAATTGAAATTCCACAATCTGCCCTGGTGGGATTTGAACCTGAGTCCCCACAGCATTACCTTGGATTACTATTCCAACAAAAATACCACCATGCCACCACCTCCCCGCAAGACGTTTGATGCAAATTGAAGAAGGTTTTCTTCACTCATGCTAAAAGTTGCACCTTTACACTAATTTACACCTTTGCACTAATTTACTCAGAGTGTGGATCACTCAGCAGTCATAGATCATAGATCATAGAATCCCTACAGTGCAGAAGGAGGCCATTCGTCCCATCGAGTCTGCACCGACAACAATCCACCCCAGAACTATCCCCACAACCCCACACATTTACCTCGCTAATCCCTCTAACCTATACATTCCGGGACACTGAGGGGTAATTTGGCATGGCCAACCCACCCAACCCGCACATCTTTGGACTGTGGGAGGAAACTGGAGCACCCGGAGGAAACCCACGCAGACACGGGGAGAACGTGCAAACTCCACACACACAGTGACCCAAGCCGGGAATCGAACCTGGGTTCCTGGAGCTGTGATCACGTGTGGCTTTATCCCTTAAGAAACCTGGGTGATACCTCTTGGTCACTTTGAGCTTCAGGCATACAGTTTGGACCCCCCCCCCCCCCCCCACTGCCCCCGCCTCCCCCCACCACTCCTTGTGACATTTACCCCTTATCTGCGCACACCACTACAGAGGTTGAAGAGAAAGAAACACAAAAAGACTAGAAGAGCATAATTGTTCAGTTTGCTGTGCTTCTGTTTTAACTGCTTTCTACTTGTTTGTTAAGTTAAGTTTAATTTTAATTTTAGCTGGTTCTCTTGCCTTGAGGGCAAAAGTTCTGTTTGAGGGGGTGGGTTTGTTGTGATAAGGGAAAGTGGTGGTGTTGTGGTATTGTCACTGAACGAGTGACCCAGAAGCCCAGGCAAATGCTCCGTGGCATCGCTCAAGGGTTCAAATCCCACCATGGCAGCTGATGAATTTTAACTTCAATTAATTTAGAAAGCAGTCTGGAACATAAAGCTAGTCTCAGTAATGGTGACCATGACAACTATCACTGAATGTTGCAAAGGTCCATCTAGTTCACTGATATCCGTTAGGGAAGATAATCTGCCGTTCTTGGCTGGTCTGGCCTCCATGTGACTCCAGAGCTACAACAATGTGGTTGACTCTTAAATACTCCCAAGGAAAATTAGGAACATGCAACATGATGCCCATGTCTCATGAAAGAGGGTGCAGAGCTATGGGGTGGAATTCTCCAAAACAATTCCCTGAATTCACGTAAAACCTGGAGTAAATCACGCTGCTTTTTTCAGAGGGATTTTCAAAATGAATTCCCACACTCTGTGCATCACAGAGAGCCCTAGGAGTCATGCTGAAAAGCTGGGGGTGGGGCCTATTCTGGAGAGGCTGGGAGCATAGCACTGAGTGCGCCACTGCGCATGTGTTGATCAGTCAGCGCCGAGATCAACGCACGCACAGGAGCCCCGCACTCCTGCCTCCCGATTGCTAACCAACTCAATCGCTGGCCAGCCCCACGATCCCACAACACTGCCCCTCCCATCCCCCCAACGCTGATCGCTGGTCTTCCGGACGTCTCGAGGCCCCTCAGCCTGCCTTGATCTCCCCCCCTACCGCCACCCCACCCTCCCTCCCCACCTCCAGTAGTCCCGATCTCCTGATCTCCCCCCCCGATCTCCCAATCTCCTGAACCTCGCCACCGCAGTCCTGAACCCCCCTCTGCAGTCCTGACCTCCCCCCCATAGCCCTGACCCCTCCACCGTGACAGGCCGACAACCACCCCCCCCCCCCCCCCACCCCCAATGGCCAGCCCCGATCACTGTCTCATAGAACATAGAACATTACAGCGCAGTACAGGCCCTTCGGCCCTCGATGTTGCGCCAACCAGTGGTACCAATCTAAAGCCCCTCTAATCTACACTATTCCAATATCATCCATATGTTTATCCAATAACCATTTGAATGCTCTTAATGTTGACGAGTCCACTACTGCTGCAGGCAGGGCATCTCGTTCTGCTTATGATCCCAAATGCAGAATGCCAGTGGGACACCTCACCCCCACTGGTTGCCCCCAGAGACCCCACCCTATTAGGCCCTGCCCCTTCTGGCCCTGCCCCCTTGGCACTGTCCAATGCCTGGTGGGCAATGCCAATGTGCCCCCTGGGCATTGCCACTTTGCCTCTTGGGCAGTGCGAGGGGGCCAGGCTGGCAATGCCCAGGGGGCACCCCCCTTACTCCCGACCTCCTGGAAGGTCTCCATGGCCCCCTTTCACTCTAGTGGGGTCGAGCCGCCAAGCTGCTGTAAACCTCGCTGGAGTGAAACACTCCTGGCAGAGGGGTTGACACTGGTGGGCTTGGAGGCTTCAATCGCTGGCCTGCTAATCAGATGTAAATGGTGATTTACATAATTTATTCAGCTCTGCGCCGATTTCTGGCGCATTGCTGATGACGCCGGAAATCCGGCAGTTGGAGACACGTGGAGGCCGTGGCGCCCAGCGGGAAGGCTGCTACACGGCCACCCCTGATGTCTCCCGGCCCATTGCACTGCTTGAGCAGCACAGCGGGCTGGAGAATCACCCCCATGGTTTATTGATTCAGGTGTATCTGAACCAGACAAGCAAGCCATAAAAATGTGCCTATCAATGAAGGTCTACACAGGCTGAACACATCAGGGTTAACAGGAGATCCTCCAAAGAAATGGACCACATTGGAAGGCTAAGTGAGAATCAGGTTAAACTTCCATATTCATTGACTTGAGTTCATGTAATTTAGACCACAGAAAATAGAATCCATAGGCCACTTCATCAGCAGATGCAGAGAAAAGGCTGCATCCTGCTATTTTTCAAACACAGAGCTAGCAGGTCCAGTTGTTGAGTTGGTGATCAGATCCATTCCCATGGAAGCATTCCAGACAGATCTGCTAGACAAGCCCAAAACACACAGAATTGAAGAGTCACTCAAGGATGGACATAAATACAAAGCAAAGCTTTCAGGGTAAGTACATTCACAATTGTTGAAGCACTCACTGGAACCTAACAGTCCATGTGCTATGTGTGGCTTTCAGCCAGCCCCAAAGAAATGCCCAGCTGTCCAGCAATTATGTAAGGCATGTGACAGAAAGGGCCATGAGAGCAGCCGTCCACTAGCGCAATGCAACTGCAAAGAGCCATGCACTGATTCAAACAGAGTGTGCACAATAAGTACCTTCAAGCAATGTGAACAACCATCTGATATCCCATAAGAAAGAGATACATGAGGTGATTATGCATCTCATTGTCATTTTCTGGTTTCTCAATGAGATGAGCACCAGTGAACACATTTCGCACAATCAATCACACGGAAAACACACAAACACACTGCCAAAATGTTTGCCGGGATTTAAATTGTCTGCCCTAAGAAAGTTGGAACTACTTTGTATTGGCCAAAATTGACATAGAGGCAAGTCCAGCCTATTACCAAAATCCAAAAGATATGTATCCCACAGAAATGGAAGAGCATGGCAAAACTTACTATGGTGCAACTTTTAGCATATTACAGTTAATATGTTCAATATGTAAGATGCATAGCCCCAAACTACAAGTACCATGGGGGGTCTTGAGTGTCGCAGATATCCTACATGGTAGAGACTAAATGTCCACTATTGTAGGTCTACTAGCATGCCATAACTTTGCACTGGTAACAATCAATGGAATCCGTCAGACCTCACACGGCAGACCAACCTCAAAAACTGCATTTTTTAGCTCAGTTCATGACCTCATTTTGAAATATGCAGAATGTTTTGACAGAATTGGAAGTTTCAAGGAAACTGCGATGTTACACTTGAAGGGGAATGCAAGTCTGTCAATTGATCTGGTATTTTTTGCACAATGCAAATGCCAGCAGCTGCAAGATGAAACAACAAAAGATTCTACAGAACAGAAACTGTGGAAAACCATCACTGAAGGATGACCTGATTTGATGTAGCATGTCTAAAAAAAAAAGAGACAATTTTGGCCTTCCCAGGATAAGCTAGGAATCTTCTGTGGAGTCATTTTCAAAGGCAGGAAACTCACCATACCAGAATGTTTGCAATTTGATAATTTACAACAACTTCATCATTCACACATGGGCATAGCTTGGATATTAAGGGCCCGATTTTACCGTCAATTTGCGCCCGTTCCTCCTCATTACCCTCAATCTAACAGCATAGCCGAATTAATGATTTCATAGAATCCCTACAGCGCAGAAGGAGGCCATTCGGCCCATCGAGTCTGCATCGACAATAATCCCACCTAGGCCCTATCCTTGTAACCTCACATATTTACCCCACTAATCCCCCTAACCTACACATCCCGGGACACTAAGGGGCAATTCAGCATGGCCAATACATCTAACCTGCACATCTTTGGACTGTGGGAGGAAACCAGAACACCCAGAGGAAACCCATGCAGACACGGGGAGAATGTGCAAACTCCACACAGACAGTGACCCAAGCCGAGAATTGAACCTGGAGCTGTGAGGCAGCAGTGGATTGCGTGGTGAAATACCTAATTCTCATATGTGGACAGGCCAAGCAAGATCTACACATTGTAATGGTACATCTGAGAGTGACACATTTAATTGTAAGTGTTTCTATCATCTGCACAGCTCATGCTTGACAGACCAGCGCATGACAATTTATCTACTCTTATTCATTTTACTCTCTCATAAACTAGAAAGCAACTTATTAAATTGCAAGAGAAGATGACCAAAGTGCATGATAAAAATGAGTTGCCTAGTTTACAGTTGGGAGAACAAGTTCACATCCAGGATCCCTCAGAAAGTACATGGCAACCAGCCGAGGTGACAATGGTTTATGCTGAACCAAGGTCCTTTGTCGTCATGTCACACAAAGGCGCGATGGTGAGGTTCAACTGAGGACCAATCCAGCTTCTCAACCACCATACAGTCCGATTACATCGAGCGCAAGATCCCAAACGAAACCAGGAACAACATCCAAGAATGACAACCTACAGATCAATGCGAGAAATTAAGGAAACATTCCAACACGTTTAGCATTACAAGCGAACCAAAAACATATGGCCACATTTCAGAGACTCAGATTCATCAGTCCTATACATTTATGTAATGGTGAGTAAACATGAACATGCATTGTAAAAGGTTATAATTCATTGGAATTAGGGAAAGTAATTTTCTTCAAAAAGAAAAAGGGTGTTGTAATGCGACTCTAAGGGATAGTAGAATGCTATCACTAAAAGAGAACTGTGTCATGTGATCCAGTCTCAGTTTCACTTTGGCCTGTGAGCAGAACACAACACACACAGCTCTGTTGTTGATGTCCTCAAGCTTTCTATCTTGGTATATACCATTCTCAGGGCCTTCCTTCCATCATAAGGTCAGAAGTGAGGATGTTTACTGATTATTGCACAATTCTCAACATCATTCATGACCCCTCAGACGCTGAAGCAGTTGATGTCCAAATGCAGCACAACCTGGACAATAGCTTGGGCTGACAGGTAGCAGCTAACATTCGTGCTGCACAAGTGCTAGGCAATGACCATCTTCAACAAGAGACCGGCTAACCATTGTCCCTTGACAGTCAATGGCATTACCATCACTGAATCCCCCATTATCAAGATCCTTGGGGTTACCATTGACTAGAATCTGAACTGGGCTAGTCATATAAATACCGTGGCTATAATATCAGGTCAGGGGCTAGGTGTCCTGTAGCGAATAACTTAACTCCTGACTTCCCAAAGTCTATCCACCATCGACAAGTCACAGGTCAGGAGTGTGATGGAATATTCTCCCCTTGCCTTGATGAGCGCAGCTCCAACAACACTCAAAAAGCTGGACACCATCCAGGACAAAGCAGCCCACTTGACTGGCAGCTCACTGACAAACATTCATTCCCTCCACCATCAATGCACAGTCGCAGCCATATGTACCATCTACAAGATGCATTGCAGAAACTCACATACACTCCTTTAGGCAACACCTTCCAAACCAACAACCACCATTATCTACAAGGACAAAGACTGTAGATCATGAGAACATCACCACCTGGGAGTTCCCCTCCAAGTCACTCACCACCTTGACTCGGAAATATATCATCATTCCTTAACCGTCGTTGGGTCAAAATTCTGGAACTCCCAACCTAACAACACTGTAGGTATATCCATACCACCTGGACTGCAGTAGTTCAAGAAGGCATCTGACCTTCATGCACCTTCACAAGGGCAAATTGGGCTGGTCAATAAGTGCTGGGCTGGCCAGCAAAGCCCACATCCCTCCAATGATTTGAAAAAAGGGGGCCTTGTTTAATCAAGTGAATCCAAAATGTGTTTATACCAATGCTTATGAGTGATTGGCCCTTTTATATCATTCCAGGTCAACCATGAATCATAGAATCCCCACAGTGCAGAAGAGGCTATTTGGCCCATTGAGCCTGCACCAACATCAATCCCACCCAGGCCCTATTGCCGCAGCACCATGTATTTATCCTGCTAATCCCCTACCACTAAGGGACAATTTAGCATGGCCAATCAACCTAACCCGCACATCTTTGGAGTGTGGGAGGAAACTGGAGCACCCGGAGGAAACCCGCACAGATGCGAACTCCACACAGACAGTCACCCAAGGCCGGAATTGAACCTGGGTCCCTAGCACTGAGAGGCAGCAGTGCTAATCACTGTGCCACTGTGTCATCTGTAATGATCGGGTTGGTCAAAAAAACGGACCTTCCCTTCTGAATATAAATTCTGTCAGATCCTGTGCCTGCTCAAAATACTAAGTGAGGAATCAAGGATCCTGGAATGGTGGTTTAGTTTGTTTATTCTCTCAAGCTGAACATCTGCTCTCAGCCACTGTCATTTGATTGCTACCAAGACTCAACAAATATTCCAAAATTTTAAAAAATGTAAAGAAAGCATACATGTTTTAACATTGATTGTAGATGTTTGATTTCTTTTTCAAAGTTCTTCAGTGATGGGGCTGCACCTTCCAAAGTGACCGTGCTTTAAATGTAAGCTGTCTTTTCCAACACACTTGCCTTAAGCATGCTGTCACTGTAATCTAAAGCTTCATCAGTAATCATCCAGAGACAACTTGGCCTCAGCGTCTAAGCTCACCATCTGCCGCTCAGGATAGAAACAGAGGCAAGGAATAGATTTCAATTGCAAGGAAATGCTGGCCCATATAAGTGCTATTTTACAAGAACAATTGGGATGATGCATAAGTTGCAGTGATTCCATTGATTAATGTGCAATGTTGCTAATGCCAGTTCTATTGATAGGGTGCTATTAAGTACACTATTCAAAGTTGGATACACTCTGTACAGAAACTTTGGGGATGAATTTAACTCTAACCATTCAGCTGGATCCAAGCGGGTGGCAAGTTAAAATAGCATATCTGGACACCCCATGAGCTGACTGTTCCTAATTTTAACTTGCTTTGTTGAATTGGTAGGAAGAAAACCAGACCCAAAGCCAATGGGTTCCTTTAGTATATTTGCATGGTGGATCCCAAATGATGTCCTCGGGATCTGATTCCAATTAAAAATGAATGCTCAGGGCAGGAAGCTTTTCTGCAAGGATATTTTTATTCATTTGTGGGTCATGGGCATTGCTAGCTGGACAGCATCTATTGCCCATCCCTAATTTCCCTTGTTCAGAGGGCAGTTGAGAGTCAACCAAATTGTTGTGATTCTGGAGTTACATGTGGCCAGACCAGGTAACATAGAACATAGAAAGCCACAGCACAAACAGGCCCTTCGGCCCACAAGTTGCGCTGATCATATCCCTACCTCTAGGCCTATCTATAGCCCTCAATCCCATTAAATCCCATGTACTCATCCAGAAGTCTCTTAAAAGACCCCAACGAGTTTGCCTCCACCACCATCGACGTCAGCCGATTCCACTCACCCACCACCCTCTGAGTGAAAAACTTACCCCTGACATCTCCTCTGTACCTACCCCCCAGCACCTTAAACCTGTGTCCTCTCGTAGCAACCATTTCAGCCCTTGGAAATAGCCTCTGAGAGTCTACCCTATCCAGACCTCTCAACATCTTGTAAACCTCTATCAGGTCACCTCTCATCCTTCGTCTCTCCAGGGAGAAGAGACCAAGCTCCCTCAACCTATCCTCATAAGGACGGCAGATTTCCTTCTCAAAAGGACATGAGTGAATCGGGATTAGTGAATGGGTTTTTCTGACAATCGAAAATGCTTTCGTGGCCATATGTAGATTCTTAATTCCAGGTATATTTTATTGAATTCAAATTCCACCATCTGCTGTGGTGGGATTTGAACCCGGTCCCCAGAAAATTAGCTGAGTTTCTGGATGAATGTTCTGGTGATAATACCACTAGGCCATCACATCTCCTAATTTGGTTGGGAAGAGGATCACTGCCAGAGCAGGCCACAACACGATCGTTACTTTGAATTTTGCTTACTGGGGACAGGAAGAGCGAAAGTGCTTCTCTGAACGCACACAAAGAAAGCTTAGGCTTCCCCCACCCTTCCCAATTGTGAGAGCCCCCCCACCCCACTGAGATGATCCAACAAGCCAATTCTGCCAAATACCTGGTGTTAGTGGGTGATCCACAGACCACCACTTCCCATTAACTTATCTCACAATGAGAGAGGGAAAGGTTGGCTTGAAATGAGGAGAAGACCATTAACATCATCAAAACAACTACTCAAAGGCATGGTTTCCCCACTGGAAATGCAGCTTCAACAACCACAAATACAAAGGTCTTCCTTTGTGCGAGATATCATTCCCAATGGGTTTAATTTTACTCAGATTCCTTTTCCCCACTTGATCAAATGCTTTCTTAATATCACTCTCACCACAGTTCTTGAATTCAGTCCTTTGACCCATGTTTGGACCAAAGCTACAGTGAGGACTGGAACTAAAGTGTTCCTGGCAGAACTCAAACTTATCATGGATGAGCAGGTTGTTGCTGAGGAAGTGCCACTTGATAGAATGTTGGCTACACCTTTCTCTGTTTTGCTGATGATTGATTGAGATTAGACTGCCATGGCAAGATTTGAACCTGGGTCCCCAGATCTTGCTCTGGCACTAGTCCAATGACAATACCACTACGCCACTGCCTCCTCTGGGATAAGACAGAGAGTAGGGATAATGGGCATTGACTCCAAATTGGAAGAATGTTAGTAGTGGTAGTCCACAAAGATCTGTGCTGGAGCCTCGTCTCTTCACCATGTTTATTCATGACTTAGAAAACATGAGAGGGAACCATATATCCAAGTTCACCGATGACATGATGGCAGTAAGTAATGTAAATGGGAAGATGGAAGAATAAAATTGTGGGAGGCGAGGGAGGAGATTGCGGAGCCTTTGGCGATGATCTTTGCATCGTCGATGGAGACGGGAGAGGTTCCGGAGGATTGGAGGATTGCAGATGTGGTCCCTATATTCAAGAAAGGGAACAGGGACAGCCCGGGAAATTACCGACCGGTGAGTCTAACCTCAGTGGTTGGTAAGTTGATGGAGAGGATCCTGAGAGACAGGATTTATGATCATCTAGAGAAGTTTAGTATGATCAAAAGTAGTCAGCACGGCTTTGTCAAGGGCAGGTCGTGCCTTACGAGCCTGGTTGAGTTCTTTGAAAATGTGACCAAACACATTGACGAAGGAAGAGCGGTGGATGTGGTCTATATGGACTTCAGCAAGGCGTTCGATAAGGTCCCCCATGCAAGACTTCTTGAGAAAGTGAGAGGGCATGGGATCCAAGGGGCTGTTGCCTTGTGGATCCAGAACTGGCTTGCCTGCAGAAGGCAGAGAGTGGCTGTGGAGGGGTCTTTCTCTGCATGGAGGTCAGTGACCAGTGGAGTGCCCCAGGGATCTGTTCTGGGACCCTTGCTGTTTGTCATTTTCATAAATGACCTGGATGAGGAAGTGGAGGGATGGGTTGGTAAGTTTGCTGACGACACCAAGGTAGGTGGTGTTGTGGATAGTTTGGAGGGATGTCAGAAGTTGCAGCGAGACATAGATAGAATGCAAGACTGGGCGGAGAAGTGGCAGATGGACTTCAACCCGGATAAGTGTGTGGTGATCCATTTTGGCAGATCCAATGGGATGAAGCAGCAGTATAATATGAAGGGTACCATTCTTAGCAGTGTAGAGGATCAGAAGGACCTTGGGGTCCGGGTCCATAGGACTCTTAAATCGACCTCGCAGGTGGAGGATGCGGTCAAGAAGGCGTACGGCGTACTGGCCTTCATTAATCGAGGGATTGAGTTTAGGAGTCGGGAGATAATGCTGCAGCTTTATAGGACCCTGGTTAGACCCCACTTGGAGTACTGCGCGCAGTTCTGGTCACCTCATTACAGGAAAGATGTTGAAGCCATTGAAAGGGTGCAGAGGAGATTTACAAGGATGTTGCCTGGATTGGGGGGCATGCCTTATGAGGATAGGTTGAGGGAGCTTGGTCTCTTCTCCCTGGAGAGACGCGAAGGATGAGAGGTCACCTGATAGAGGTTTACAAGATGGTGAGAGGTCTGGATAGGGTAGACTCTCAGAGGCTATTTCCAAGGGCTGAAATGGTTGCTACGAGAGGACACAGGTTTAAGGTGCTGGGGGGTAGGTACAGAGGAGATGTCAGGGGTAAGTTTTTCACTCAGAGGGTGGTGGGTGAGTGGAATCGGCTGACGTCGGTGGTGGTGGAGGCAAACTCGTTGGGGTCTTTTAAGAGACTTCTGGATGAGTACATGGGATTTAATGGGATTGAGGGCTATAGATAGGCCTAGAGGTGGGGATGTGATCGGCGCAACTTGTGGGCCGAAGGGCCTGTTTGTGCTGTGGCTTTCTATGTTCTATGTAAAATAACATGACGTTAGTTAACAAAACTGTGGCAGATGGATTTCAATGTAGGTAAGCATAATGTCATTAATTTTGTACCAAAAAGGAATTGATACAAGATTTTTTTTTAAATTCTGGAAAGTTCAAACATATTTAAGGGTCTGTGACATATCTTTAAGGCATAATGGCAAAAAAATAAATCATAAGGCTACTGGAATGTTAGCCTCCAGAACCAGAGGGCTGGAATAGAAAGAGAAGGAAGTTTTGTCACAGTTTTACAAAGCCTTGGTTCAACTGCATTTGGAATATTATGTCCAGTTCAAGATATCATACACTTAAAGAATATATTGGACTTGGAGAGAGTGCAGTGCAGATTCAGCTGAATATTACAAAAGCTCCAGGGATCGGATTATGAGGAGAAATTATCAAATGGTAGATTTGTATTCCATGAAATATAAACGATTTCGAGCATTAGTTGATTGAGGTTCTTTACATTTGGAAAGGAATTGGTAGAGAGAGAGATGCGTGTACTGGTGGGAGGGCGGCACAGTGGCACAGTGGTTAGCACTGCTGCCTCACAGCGCCAGGGACCCGGGTTCAATTTCCAATTTGGGTCACTGTCTGTGCGGAGTTTGCACATTCTCCCCGTGCCTCTGTGGGTTTCCTCCGGGTGCTCCAGTTTCCTCCCAAGTCTGAAAGATGTGCTGGTTAGGTGCATTGACCATGCTAAATTGTCCCCCAGTGTATCCGAATAGGAGTCTGGCAACTAGGGGATTTTCACAGTAACTTCATGCAAGCCTACTTGTGGCAGTAATACATAAACGTTAAACTTTAGTCCAGGAACTTTACAATCAGAGAGAAGCAATTCAGGAAAGATGTTCATGCAAAGGAACAATCTCCCACACAAAAAACAGTAGCTGTTAGTTCAATTACTAATTTTAAATTTAAGATTGATAGATTTTTGCTAGATAAATGCATTAAGGGATATAATCCCTACAGTGCAGAAGGATGTCAATTTGGCCCTTCGAGCCTGCACTGACAACAATCCCACCCAGGTCCTATCCCCGTAACCCCACGTATTTACGCTGCTAATCCCCCTGACACTAAGGGACAATGTATCATGGCCAATCAACCTAACACGTACATCTTTGGACTGTGGGAGAAAACTGGAGCACTTGGAGTTGTATTGAGTTACGATGCAGATCAGCCATGATCCCACTGAATGGCAGAACAGGCTTAAGAGACTGAATGGCTGATTCCTACTCCTATGTTCCTATATTCTGTAAGATCTACTGGGGTTCAGGGACCGCAGATACTTAAATAGCCAGTCAACTAGTCATAAGGAATTTTAAGATAGTTTATTAAGTAACAACAGTTTACTTCTTTTTTATTCAATCATGGGACATGGGTGTCACTGGCTGGCCAGGATTTATTGCCCATCCCTAGTTGCCCTTGAGAAGGTGGTGGTGAGCTGCCTTCTTGAAACACTGCAGTCCACAAGCTGTGGGTTGACCCACAATGCCATTAGGGAGGGAATTCCAGGATTTTGACCCAGTGACAGCTAAGGTATGGCGATATATTTCCAAGTCAGGATGGTGAGTGGCTTGGGGGGGATCTTGCAGGTGGTTGTGCTCCCATGTATTTGTTGCCCTTGTCCTTCCAGATGGAAGTGGTCATGGGTTTGGAAGGTGCCTAAGGATCTTAGATATGATACATTAACTAATTAGGCAGAAAAAATGTACAACCCATAGCAGTGTGTTAGGGAATACTTCTGCTGATCTTCCTCCTCCTCTGATCCATCCCTGATCTGAACCAGGCAGCTGCCCAGTAAGCACTGCATCCTTATCAGCCACTCAGGGCGACACCCTTGGGAGGATATGCAACCAATATGTAATATCGCTACATTTTTTCTGGGGGCTGGTAGCTTGCACAACGTCAATCACCTATTGAAACTACTCCAACTACAATGGACACAAGACAAGTACTCAAAACATAAGGGTGGTTACCACCTCCTTGGTGCGTCACCCTGCCCAAGGTCAGCTGTTTACATCCTGCTGAAGATCATGTACTTTCTAAACACTTGAGTAAGATAAAGGGGTTGCCATCCTAACAGCTCAGGAATGTCAACATGGCAGCCTGAACTCAGACTGTACAGGGGTCAACCTGTTTAAAAGTCCACTTACGTTCCAAACAGCAGATCAGTCCGTGAAAACTACCTGGAAATGTCAGCCTAGATCATGTGCTCAAGTCACCGGAGTGGGTTTTTAACCCCTAGCCTTTCGGGTTGTGACCAGAATGTTATCAGCTGAGTCAAGTGGGTAAAAGGTTGGCTCTCTGGCCACATCAACTTTCACAGGGTCTCCTCAGCAGTGCCTTGGCTTTGCAACCTCTTTGCGGAGTGGGTCACTTTTGGCAAATCTGCCAATGTGTTGAAATAAATTTGCAACTTCCCCTATTTTGTGTCTTCATCAGTGACTTGATGGACTCAACTCAGCTGAAAGAGAGGCAATTACTGAATTACTGTAGATATTGGGCAATGGCAGACAAATGACGTGTTATCTCCAGTGCCGAGTCAACAGATTCAATAATTATATTAAGAAAGATTGCCTCTGCCATTACTGATCCAATTTTATCCAATAAGAGTATCTGAATGTGTTTACTAACAGACATTCAATGTGTTCCATTCAATCACATCAGATTTAGATTGGAGTAAACAAGTGATAAAGATCTGAAAAACTGATAATGTGAGAGACCACACGATTAGTGCAGTCCTACTTGCCATCAGTAGCAGCTTCAGTTCTCTTTACAACTTCTATCTAACCATGAATAACATCAGCAATGTGTATTCATACAGCACCTTCAGAAAAGGAAAATGTCCCAAGGGATTATGCAGGAACATAACCAGACAAACAGTAGTGCGAAGCCAAATAAGGAGGGGTTTTTTTTCATTTTTGCATGGGGTGTGAGTGTTGCAAGCTAGACCATCATTTATTGCCCATCCCTAATTGCCCATAAGAAGGTGGTGGTGACTGTCTTGAACCACTGCAGTGAGGTGATGGTCTTATCGCCAGACTATTAGTTCAGAAACTCAGCTGATATACCAGGTTCCTGGGTTCAAATCCTGCCACGGCAATTGGTGGAATTTGAATTCAATAAAAAAAATCTGGAATTAAGAATCTACTGATGACCATGGAACCATTGTCAATTGTCGGAAAAACGCAAGTGGTTCACTATTGTCCTTTAGGGAAGGAAATCTGCTGTTCTTACCTGGTCTGGCCTACACCTGACTGCCGAACCACATCAATGTGGTTGACGCTTAACTGCCCTCCAAGGACAACTAGGGATGGGCAATAAATGCTGGCCAGCCAGCGATGCCTATTTCCCATGAATGACTAAAAGAAAATGTGGTGTAGGTACACCCACAGAGCTGTTACGGAGGGAACATTGTTTAAAAACTTCTTTATAGACATAGGTTTTAAATAGAGGTCCAGAGACAGGAGATTTGAGTCATAGAATCCCTACAGTGTAGGAGGAGGCCATTCAGTTCATCGAGCCTGCAGTGACAATAATCCCACCCAAGCCCGACCCCCATAACCCCACATATTTATCCTGACACTAAGGGGCAATTTAGCATGGCCAATCAACCTAACCTGTACATCTTTGGAGTGTGGAAGGAAACCGGATCACCCGGAGGAAACCCACGCAGACACGGGAAGAATGTACAAACTCCACACAAACAGTGACCTGAGGTTGGAATTGAACCCAGATCCTTGGCACTGTGAGGCAGCAAAGCTAACCATTGTGCCACCATGAATAGCAGGTCTCGGGCCTTAGACAGCTAAAGGCATGACTACCAATGGTGGAGCAATGGGAGTGGGGGCTGAGAGGTCAGCCAGGAGTGTGACCCATTCACAGTATCAGCTGGCAATGGGCCATGGAAGAGAAGTTGGACGGTCGCTAATCTAGTGAAAATCAGGTCAAGCGAGAAGAAGCTGAGTCATGTGGGTTAAAGGGGAAAATAGGAGAGGAGACAGGAGAATAATTATCGAAAGAAGATGGTTCAGTTTGTGAGCAGAGTGAAACATTGTGGAAAATTTACCTTGCTGGGCTTGGGGGAAAGGCAGAAATGTGACAGAGGCAGCTGAACAGATGGTCTCAAACTTAATGACAAAGAATTCTATAAGTCTCTTACTCTTACCCCTGGAGATGAGGAGGGAAGGGCTAGAGGAAGGAATTTATGATTGGTTGCGGATAAAAGAAGTTAGGGGTTGCCTCTTCATTCAAGATAAAGCTGGAGGAGTGAGCAGTTTTGGTAGAGGACTGAAGTGCCCAGTGATGCTGGGGGACCAGATCTCACAATGATAGTGAAACCAATTGTGTGGTATAAGTGTGTCAGTGTCCCTTGGACGTCAAGGAGTGAAGATGGAGGCTGTCCCAGGGGAAAAAGCCAGGATGGGATAGTGAAATCATCTTTTTGGACAGAAGGGCCTGACCTCAACAAGGGCAGGTTACATTAGCATGAGGACAGATTTTTTGACCAGAAATTCACTTTTGCTGACAGGTTTTGGGCTTTTCACAGTGTAGCATTGTGTTTCTTTTAACAGCAGCATCCTCACCGGAGGTCAGTCTGATCGATAGGTTTGCCTTGCATTCTGGCAGAGAACATTGTGGAACAGAGGCTCAAACCAGGTAAAGAGACTACAGGTGTTATTGGAATGTGGTGGCCACAGTGGTGGTCATGGGGTGGCACAGTTAGTGGTTAGCACTGCTGCCTCACAGCGCCAGGGACCCAGGTTCAATTCCGGCCTCAGGTCACTGTCTGTGTGGAGTTTGCACGTTTTCCACGTGTCTGCGTGCGTTTCCTCCGGGTGCTCCGGTTTCCTCCCACAGTCCAAAGATGTGCGGGTTAGGTGGATTGGCCATGCTAAATTTGTCCCTTAGTGTCCAAAGATGTGTAGGTTAGGTGGATTAGCCGTGGTAGATGTTCAGGTTTATGGGGATAGGGCAGGGGGTGGACCTGGGTAAGATACTCTTCTGGAGAGTCGGTGCAGACCCGATGGACCAAATGGCCTCCTTCTGCACTATAGGGATTCTATACATTCGATAGTGGTGATGGAGATATGGCAGGTGATGGGTGGGGGAAGGGGAAACATGGTGCATTGGGGGTTCATATCTGATTCCCAATCCCAGAGAGCGAAGAGATCCTTCCAAGAAACCAGGAATGGTCCAATCCTAAGAGATATGTATCTGATGCCCAAACCCTAGGTTCTATTTGGTTCTTCAAATTGAGTTGCTTTAAGGCAACATGTTTCCAAACCATGGCAAGAAGGTTGGCTTGGGGATGCCAGGGAGAGACACTCCTGCACCTCCGAGCCCACAAGCAGCGCTATAAGGCTCTGGTTTTCGCACTAAAGCTGTCCCCATCTTTGATTTGCTTTGATTTAATTTATTATTGTCACATGTATTAACATACAGTGAAAGGTATTGTTTCTTGCGTGCTATACAGACAAAACATACCATTCATAGAGAAGGAAACAAGAGAGTGCAGAATGTAGTGTTACAGTCATAGCTAGGGTGTAGAGAAAGATCAACTTAATGCAAGGTAAGTCCATTCAAAAGTCTGACAGCAGCAGGGAAGAAGCTGTTCTTGAGTCGGTTGGTACGTGACCTCAGACTTTTATATCTTTTTCCCGAAGGAAGAAGGTGGAAGAGAGAATGTCCAGGGTGTGTGGGGTCCTTAATTATGCTAGGTGCTTTGCCGAGGCAGAGAGAAGTGTAGACAGAGTCAATCAATTGGAGGCTGGTTTGAGTGATGGATTGGGCTACATTCACGACCTTTTGTAGTTTCTTGCAGTCTTGGGCAGAGCAGGAGCCATACCAAGCTGTGATACAACCAGAATAAATGCTTTCTATGGTGCATCTGTAAAAGTTGATGACAGTCATAGCCGACATGCCAAATTTCCTTAGTCTTCTGAGAAAGTAGAGGTGTTGGTGGGCTTTCTTAGCTATAGTGTCGGCATGGGGGGACCAGGACAGGTTGTTGGTGATCTGGACACCTAAAAACTTGAAGCTCTCGACCCTTTCTACTTTGTCCCCATTGATGTAGACAGGGGCATGTTCTCCTTTACGCTTCCTGAAGTCGATGACAATCTCCTTCGTTTTGTTGACATTGAGGGAGAGATTATTGTTGCCATACCAGTTCACCAGATTCCCTATCTCATTCCTGTACTCTGTCTCGTCATTGTTTGAGATCCGACCCACTACGGTGGTGTCGTCAGCAAATTTGAAAATCGAATTGGTGGGGAATTTGGCCGCACAGTCATAGGTGTACAAGGAGTATAGTAGGCGGCTGAGAACACAGCTTTGTGGGGCACCGGTGTTGAGGATGATCGTGGAGGAGGTGTTGTTGCCTATCCTTACTGATTATGGTCTGTGAGTTAGGAAGTTCAGGATCCAGTCACAGAGGGAGGTGCTGAGGCCCAGGCCACGGAGTTTGGAGATGAGTTTCGTGGGAATAATAGTGTTGAAGGCTGAGCTGTAGTCAATAAATAGGAGTCTGGCATAGGTGTCCTTGTTATCTAGATGTTCCAAGGTTGAGTGCAGGGCCAGGGAAATGGCGTCTGCTGTGGACCTGATGCGGTAGTAGGCAAACTGTAGTGGATCCAGGTAGTCCAGGAGGCTGACTAACCTTTTGAAGCACTTCATAATGATGGATGTCAGAGCCACCGGCCGATAGTCATTAAGGCATGCTGCTTGGTTTTTCTTAGGTTCCAGGATGATGGTCATCTTCTTGAAGCAGATAGGGACCTCAGATTGTTGTAAAGAGAGGTTGGAGATATCTGTGAATACCTCCGCCAG
This sequence comes from Mustelus asterias, assembly GCF_964213995.1. Taxonomy (NCBI): domain Eukaryota; kingdom Metazoa; phylum Chordata; class Chondrichthyes; order Carcharhiniformes; family Triakidae; genus Mustelus; species Mustelus asterias. The sequence goes on along the minus strand of NC_135827.1, from coordinate 10,995,202 downwards.
CTAATCCGCGCAGGATCTGAGTGCACGTCCGGGTACCCCATCCGGGCCAGTTGCTTTCCGTGGGTTGGCCTTCAAGAAAGCTGCTCTGAGATCTGCTTTGGTGACCCCAGATATAGGTTCATCCGAGGCTTCTCGGGTGCTCTCGCTGACCTCTTGCTCAAAACAGGCGTAGAATGCATTGAGCTCATCAGGAAGTGGGGTACGTTGGAGCCGACGATTTTACATGCCTTCATCTCGTAGCCTGTTATGTCTTGTAGACCTTGCCATCGTCGGCAGGTATCAGTCTGGCTAGCCTGGGACTCTAGCTTGGTCCAGTATCATTTGCTAGGTTTGGGTTTCCTAAGCCTCAGGAGGACAGAATTAAACTCATGAAGCTGGTTAAATCTGAACCTGCTCGCCTCATTAAATTATTTAAATAGTCAACCTTCTGCCCTTGCTATCCCACTCCTGCTAAACCAGGAAACGGGTTTGAGTTAAGTTTTAACATTTAACCCAAACCCAACTCATTTTGAGAGATTAAAATTGACCTCAAGGCCGCCAGTGAGGGAGTGATTGGTCTGATCAACAACTGCAGAAAAATCACAGCAAGAGGACAGCTAGTTAAGGTATTTTAAGTGTCATTGTAAGTGCCTTGGGAGGGAGACTTATTGAGGGTTGAAGACGGAGAGGAGTTGGATTGAAAGGGTTTGGGGGCAATGAATGGCTGGTGAGGGTAACCTCCTCGAGCAAGCTGTACAGAAGACCCTTCTTTTGTTTCAAGGCTCGCTGCCACGAATCAAAAGCTGTGCTCCACTTAAACTGAATCAAATGACTACTATGGAGAACCCTCTCTTCCTCCCTTTTGAATGGTACCCAGTTGGAATGATGTGTTCACTGGATGTTTGGATGTATATTCAGTGATAACAGTAATTGACAACCTAAGAGCCATATAACTAGATCAATGTCGTTCTTGCATTGAGCATGATTTTTAGCAGGGATTTTATACCAGTCTAAAGTGGTCTTGTTTGAAAACAAGCCACAGCTTTACTTCAACAATTCAATGAAACTTGGCACCATGTTCAGTTTTCTTAGGTGAAATTGAGCTGAGTGTTTAATTTGTTCATTTGGATGAGCTTACTGGAAGCTGACTGATGGAGTTTGGCCTTTTATTTTTTTCCATTACCATTTTAGTTTAGCTTTCCATTCACTTTTGGGCATATCTATATATCTTTGTTATTCATTCATGGGGCACGGGCATCGCTGGCTTGGCCAGCATTTATTGCCCATCCCTAGTTGCCCTTGAGAAGGTGGTGGTTAGCTGCCTTCTTGAATTGCTGCAGTCCATGCCCTGTGGGTTAAGCCACAATGCCATTACTGAGGGATTTTGACCCTGCGACTGTGAAGGAACGGCGATATATTTCCAAGTCAGGATGGTGAGTGGCTTGGAGGGGAACTTGAAGGTGATGATGCCCCCATGTATCTGCTGCCCTTGTCCTTCTAGGTGGAAGTGGCCGTGGGTTTGAAAGGTGCTGTCTAAGGACCTTTGGTGAATTGCTGCAGTGCATCTTGTAGATAGTACACACTGCTGCTACTGAGCATTGGTGGTGGAGGAATTGAATGTTTGTAGATGTGGTGCCAATCAAGCGGGCTGCTACGTCCTGGGGGGTGGTGTCAAGCTTCTTGAGTGTTGTTGGAGCTGCATCCATCCAGGCAAGTGGGAAGTATTCCATCACAATATCCAACACGAAACCTAAACCAGTGGAAGATGGTCAGTTAATTCACCAGCCATCCCAATGTCATTGGAGCAAATCTAAGACCTTAAAATAACAGAATAAGCTAAAAATAAGAGCAACAATGAAAAGAAAACATGAAAAATAAGCATGCAAATATACAAAATAGGAGCTGGAGAGGGTCATCCGACCTCCTGAGACTGCTCCGCCATTCACTAAGATCATGGGGGATTTGTTGTGTTTCGAATCCCGCATTCCCATCTACCCCTAATAACCTTTGCTCCCCTTGCCTCACAAAAATCTATCTACCTTCGGCTTAGAAATATTCAGTAACCCCACCACCACTGCTAACTGAGGCAGAGGGCGCGATCTTAACTGCCGTTCAAACCGCTGCAGCGAGGTCAGAGAATTTAGGGGCCAGCCAAATCTCCATTCACTGCAATGGGATGGGAAAATCCCACCGGTGTGAACAGTGATAAGATTCCAGCCAGATAATTCCAAAGTCACACAACTCTGTGAAAGAAAAAAAACCTCCTAATTTCTGGGCAAAAGGGCATAAGAACATAATAACATAAGATCTAGGAGCAGGAGTAGGCCATCTGGCTCCTCGAGTCTGCTCCGCCATTCAATAAGATCATGACTGATCTTTTCTTGGACTCAGCTCCACTTACCCGCCCGCTCATCATAACCCTTAATTCCTTTACTGTTCAAAAATCTATCCTTGCCTTAAAAACATTCAACAAGGTAGCCTCAACTGCTTTACTGGGCTGGGAATTCCACAGATTCACAACCCTTTCGGTGAAGAAGTTCCTCCTCAACTCAGTCCTAAATCTGCTCCCCCTTATTTTGAGGCTATGTTCCCTAGTTTTAGTTTCACCTGCCAGTGGAAACAACCTCCCTGCTTCTATCGCATCTATTCCCTTCATAATTTTATATGTTTCTATAAGATCCACCTCATTCTTCTAAATTCCAATGAGTACAGTCCCAGTCTACTCAGTGTCTCCTCATAAGCCAACCCTCTCAACTCCGGAATCAACCTAGTGAATCTCTTCTGCCAGAATATCCTTTCTCAAGTAAGGTACCATCTCAAGGGCAATGTCTAATTTTAAAACGGCGCCCCCTAGTTCCAGGAAATGCAACACTTACCCTTTTACCTCATCCTAACCTCCAGAGCCCCATACATTCCTTCCAGATAAAACAGATTTGCTTGTTTTTCTCAGAACATTGAGAGGACCTAGCGCAGATTGGGTGATTGTTTTACTGCACACTTTGGTTAAGTTGATGTTGTGACCCATGAGATTCCATCTGATTACCATTTTAATCCTCTGACCCACTCCTACTCCCCTGTCCATAGTCTCTTGTACTGTTCCATTTAAGCTCAACTTACTTAAGACCCATGTAACATTTCCCAATTCTAATGGAAGATCACCAGCTGGAACAGGATGGATTTTATAGTCTTGCTCGTACCGAAACCGTAAAATCCTGCCCAAGGTCAATCGGCCTTTCTGTAGTCTGTCCCTCATTCCAATTCCTATGGTGGGCGGAACAGTAAATGTCTCGCTTTTAGCTGATTCTTTCTCCACAGATGCTGTCTGGCCAGCTGAATATTTCCTTTGTTTTCTCCCAGTTCCTTTTTCCAGCAACCGCAGTATCTCGCCTTTGTATTGGGGCAGCATGGTGGCACAGTGGTTACACTGCTGCCTCACAGCGCCAGGGACTCACGTTCGATTCCCGACTTGGGTCACTGCCTGTGCATGGGATCCCTGCATGGGTTTCCTCCGGGTGCTCCAGTTTCCTCCCACAGTCTGAAAGATGTGCTGGTTAGGTGCATTGGCCATGCTAAATTCTGATGTGGAGATGCCGGCATTGGACTGGGGTAAACACAGTAAGAGTTTTAACAACACCAGGTTAAAGTCCAACGCGTTTATTTGGTCGCAAATGCCATTAGCTTTCGAAAGCTGATGGCATTTGCTACCAAATAAACCTGTTGGACTTTAACCTGGTGTCGTTAAAACTCTTACCATGCTAAATTCTCCCATAGTGTACCCGAACAGGCTCCGGAATTCGATGACTAGGGGATTTTCACAGTAAATTCATTGCAGTGTTAATGTAAGCCTGCTTATGACACTAATAAATCAATACATCAATCAATACAAGACATATTAGGATGAAGCTTTGAAAGTTGACAATTGTTTTGCAGACTGGCTTTTTAACACATTAATTTTGTAGTGTGGCTTTGACAATGGCTGAAAACTGAAATCATAGATAAACATTTTGCCAAACTTCTGCAAAATAAATACGAACCAATATTTAGGGAGTGGACACAATGGATTAAAATAATAATGAAGATGGAGGGCCTGATTTTATTGCCAACTTGTATCCAATATAATCAGAAGGATTTAGTAACTCTAATTCTCATTAGTGATGGCTTGTGCTCATATATCACAAAATAGCTCCTCATCAATAGCTATCTCTCTCTGTTCAACAAACAACGTACTTTGCTGTTGCAGTTGACAATTCAGTTCTGTTGCTTGTGTAATTTGGTGCTGCTGAATAGCTTTAAGTAAACAAGAGGTTTGCTGTGTTTGTTTCTCATGGAGAATGTGGCCACAATGACCATGCTATCAAGGACAAAGCCATCACAATACAAGCATTATTTGTTCAGAGTCCACATTGCTTCTGTGAGTGGAAATTCCAGCAGAGAAAGACAGGAGTTGGAAGAGAAAGCAAGGGAGTGAACAGGGCGGCAGGGTGGCACAGTGGTTAGCACTGCTGCCTCACAGCTCCAGGGACTCGGTTTCGATTCCCGGCTTGGATCACTGTCTATGCGGTGTCTGCACGCTCTCTCCGTGTCTGCGTGGGTTTCCTCTGGGTGCTCCGGTTTCCACCCACAGTCCAAAGATGTGCAGGTTATGTGCATTGGCCATGCTAAATTGCCCCTTAGTGTCCCGGGATGCATAGGTTAGAGGGAATAGCAGGGTAAATATGTGGGGTTGCAGGGACCGGGCCGAGATGGGATTGTTGTTGGTGCAGACTGGATGGGCCGAATGGCCTCCTTCTACACCGTAGGGCTTCTATGTATCTTTCCATTAAAATAATCACAAAATACCGTGGATGCTGGAAATCTGAAATTTTTTAAAAAACAGAAAATGCTCGACCAACTCAGCAGGTCTGACAGCATCTGTGGCGAGAGAAACAGAGTTAACATTTTGGCTGGGATTTTACAGCTTCGCTCCTCCCGAAACCATAAAATCCCACCCGAGGTCGACGGGTCTTCCCATTGTCTGCCCCTCGCCCGCTCCGATTCCCTTGGCAGGCGGGGAGGCAAAATTTGGGCCTTCGAGTTTGTATGGCCGACTCACAGGGTGGGATTTTATGGCGTCGCACATACCGAAACCGTAAAGTCCCACACGGGGTCAACGGACCTTCCCATTGTCCACCCTTCGTCTGCTGCGATTCCCATGGCAGGTAAAATTCCAGCCAAAATGTTAATTCTGTTTCTCCCTACACCGATAAAAGCAAATTACTGCGGATGCTGGAATCTGAAACCAAAAGAGAAAACGCTGGAATATCTCAGCAGGTCTGACAGCATCTGGTAGGAGAGAAAAGAGCTGGCGTTTCGAGTCTGCTTTGAGAAAGGGTAATCTGGAGTCGAAACATCAGCTCTTTTCTCTCCTTACAGAGCTACCAGACCCTCTGAGATTTTCCAGCATTTTCTCTTTTGGTCTCTCTGCACAGGTGCTGCCCTGCCTGCTGAGTTGACTCAGTATTATTTGACTTTATTTGAGGCACCTTTCCATCTTTGGAATGCAAGTTTCCCTCAGCTCAAAGCTATGGAATGTCATAACCCCTCGTTATGCTGCTGATTAGAGACCATTGTACAATTAGTTCAGGCTGTTTCGATCTCTGCTTTCTAGTGACTGTGAGCTCACAGGACAAAACTGCCCATGATTTGAAACAAGATATTTATATTTAAGTAGAAGCTTAATGTAGCTTTAGATTATGCTCAATAGCAACCAAATGGCATGATTTGATTTCAGAGATATTGCTTTAAGGAGAAATCTCGACCAAGGCAGTCGGAGAATTCCCAGCTCAGCTTAGTGCCACGAAATTATTTATGTCCCCTAGAACTGTGAGATGAGGGCTTAATTTGACATCTCATCCAAAAGCTAATCTCCCTCAGCTCCCCAGTGTTGCATTGGTATCTCCAATTGTTAACAACTGACTTTTAAAAGACTCCCACATAGATTCACATGGATTTACCTTCAAACAGCTACCCCCAGTCTACATTCCTGAGCTTCTGCCTATTACTGTTGTAGTTAGCCTTCCCCCAGTTTAGTACTTTCACTCTGGGACTACTTCTATTCTTTTCTACATGTATCTTGAAACTTATAGAATTGTGATCGTTGTTCCCAAAATGATCCCGCACTGAGACATTAATCACCTGGACGGGCTTGTTTCCAAGAACCAGGTCTAAGATAGCCCCTTCCAGAGTTGGACTGTCTATATATTGCCTCAAGAAGCACTTGGACACACTGAACAGACTCTGCCCCGTCCAAGCCCCTGGCACTAAAGGAATCCCACTCTATGTTGGGGAAGTTAAAATTGCCCATCAGAACAACCCTGTTGTTTTTGCATCTTCCCATAATTTGCTGACATATCAGTGTCTCCACTTCACCCTGGCTGTTGGGAGGTCGATAGTACAACCCCAACAGTGTGATTGCACTGCTCCTGTTCCTGAGTTCTACCCATGTGGCTCACTGCATAATCCCACCAAGATGTCCTCCCTCTGTATAGCTGTGACATTCTCCCTAATCAGTAAATCAAAACCTTCTCTATCTCACCTGAAGCATCTTAATCCTGGAGTGCTAAACTGTCAGTCATGCCCTTCTTTCATCCAAGACTCCATGATTGCCACAACATTAGAGTTCCATGTAATAATCCAAGCTTTAAGTTCATCCACCTTACCTGTCATACTCCATGCGTTAAAGCAAACACACCTCAGACCATCTGTCCTGCCACATTTTGTACAATCTCCCTGTGTTTTATTTCTCTTAGCCTTACTGGGCTCATTCGCTGAGTTCTCTGCAGTCTCTGTATTCTGCACTGTGGCCCTTTTTGATTTTTGTCTTTGGTTTCTCTGCCTTCCACTTTTCCCCTTACTGCCTTTTTTTTCTGTCCCCACTTTACTTCCCTCTGACTTCCTGCATTGGTTCCCATCCCCCTGCCACATTAGTTTAAACTCTCCCCAACAGCACTAGCAAACACTTCCCCTAGGACACTGGTTCCAGTCCTGCCCAAGTGCAGACTGTCTGATTACTACTCATCCCACCTTCCCCAGAACCAGTTCCAATGTCCCAGGAATTTGAATCCATCCCTCTTGCATCATCCCTCAAGCTACATATTCATCTTAGCTATTCTGACGTTCCTAGTCTGACTAGCATGTGGCACTGGCAGCAATCCTGCGATTACTATTTTTTGAGGTCCTACTTTTTATTTTAACTCCTAACTCCCTAAATTCAGCTTGTAGGACCTCATCCCATTTTTTACCTATATCGTTGGTGCCTATATGCACAACAACAGCTGGCTGTTCACCTTTCCCCTCCAGAATGCTCTGAAACTGCTCCCTGACATCCTTGACCCTTGCACCAGGGAGGCAACATTTCATCCTGGAGCCTTGTTTGTGTCCGCAGAAACGCCTGTCTATTCCCCAACAATTAAATCCCCTATCACTATAGCTCTGCCACTCTTTTTCCTGCCCTCCTGTGCAGCAGGGCCAACCATGGTCCCATGAACCTGGCTGCTGCCACCATCCCCTGGTGAGCCATCTCCCCCAACAGTAGTCAAAACGGTATATCTGTTTTGGAGGGAGGTGATTGTAGGGACCTCTGCAATGCCTTCCTTCTCTTCCTCTGTCTGGTTTTCACCCATTCCCTATCACCCTCATTAATTTTTATCTGTGGCATGATCAAATCACTGAACGCGCTATCCATGACTTCCTCAGCATCGTGGATGCTCCAAAGTGAATCCATCCACAGCTCCAGAGCCATCAAGCAGTCTAACAGGAGCTGCAGTTGGACACATTTCTTGCACGGGAAGGAGCCAGGGACACCGGAAGGGTCCCTGTATTGCCACATTGCACAAGAAGGGCATAACACGGGTCTGGGGTCTCCGCCATGACTTAACCCTTAATCTAACTTACAGTTAAGGTGACTGAAGGTTTTTTTTCCTGTTCTGTCTACATTCCTTGCTTGAACAAGATGGTCATTTCCACTGTCACATTGATGACTTAATTGAAGAACACTATTTCAAAGATACTCCAACACAGCAGTCCAGAAACACAAAGTGAGACATTCCCTGCTAACACAGAATAAACCCTTCTCACAAATAACAGCCAATAATGTTCCCTCCCACCCACACCGAGTTAAGGGGAATATGACTTGAAAAATTTCTTTCTCTCTTTAGCTCTGAAGAATGTGTCACTGGGACTCTCTCTCTCTTTCTCTCTCTTTCTCCACAGATGCTTCCAGAACTGCTGAATTTAACCAGTAGTTTTCTGTATTCCACCGGATTTCCATCATCCAGGGTATTTTGCTTTTATTTGAGTGGAAAGATACCCCTCTTTCTCTTCCAATTCTTGCCTTTCTCTGCTTTTTCATTGGATTTGATTTGATTTATTATTGTCACATGTATCGGTATGTTATTCTACATATATTAGTACACAGTGAAAAGTATTTTTTCTTGCGCACGATACAGACAAAACATACCGTTCATAGAGTACATAGGGGAGAAGGAATGGAGAGAGTGCAGATTGTAATGTTACAGTCATTGCTGGGGTGTAGAGAATGATCAGCTTAATATATGGTAGGTCCATTCAATTATCTGAGGAGCAGGGAAGAAGCTGTTCTTGAGTCAGATGGTACGTGACCTCAGACTTTTGTATCTTTTTCCCGATGGAAGAAGGTGGAAGAGAGAATGTCCGGGGTGTGTGGGGTCCTTAATTATGCTGGCTGCTTTTCCAAGGCAGCGGGAAGTGTCGACAGAGGCAATCGATGGGAGGCTGGTTTGCGTGATGGAGTTCTACAGTAATATTTATCCCTTATATCAGGATTGTTGGCTGTTTGTTACCTCTCTCTAGCCCAGGGGTTAACTTGTCAGATTGCTCATTTCACTACCAGGATCACTCACAACTTGGCATGGACAGGTGATCTGTTCCAGGGCTGTTGCAGGATTGTTCGATCGGCATGCCTAACATTATATTTACCTCTTGCCGTGTTGGAGAAGCTGACAGTATTGTTCCTCTCAAAGCTCCAGTATATCATTTTGTGTGTCTACAATTACAGGATCAGTGCGACTGGCTGTTTCTTTTATCATAAATTAAACTAATTTTCTAAATTTGTATAACTCGAAACTGCGTTCCAATAATTTTATTACTGACTCTCAAATCTCGATGATAAATGGGTTTCTCTCCTGTTTATTCAGAGAAAAACATGGCTTCATCTGACAGCAGCATATGGCTTGGCAATGAATTTCGCAACTGTCTGTCTCAGAAGACGATGATTTAAGCACCAAAGCCATTCAGTGGCTTCGGCACTCTGTAAAGATACGAGTGGCTGAGGAGTCCAAATCTTGAGTGACAGTCCATGTCACAGATGGTGCAGGTATAAATCATGGGGTGATATGATGAAGCCCTTTGCAGTATTAGCTCTTCCTAGCTGATGCATTTTCATCTTTACTTTCTTCTCCACCCCCCCCCCCCCCGCCCCCCCGCCCCCTCTATCTCTCTCAGTCACCTGTCTTCAATCTCTTTGGTTTCCCAATGCTACACAGCTTCCAGTCTGGTCAGCTGATACCCGCATCAGTCCAGTGATATTGAAGTCTTCAAGTTCTTCTTGCAAATGACTTCGAACCTGATTGGAGATCAGCAAACCATTGTTACAACTCCTTGGTATAAACCATAGGATCCCTACAGTGCAGAAGGAGGCCATTTGGCCCATCGAGTCTGCACCAACCAGAATCCCACCTTGGGCTTGTCCCTAAAACCCCATGCATTTACCCTAGCTAGTCCCCCTGACACTAAGGAACAATTTAGCATTGCCAATCCACCTAACCCGCACATCTTTGGACTTTCGTCGAATATTCCTCAATGAGCAATATATTCTATTCAGTAGGACTCCTTCACATGCTTTGATGCCAGGAACTTTGAGGGGAGTTTTCCGGATGCATCCGCTCCAAGACCAGAAATTCCCGCCCGTGCTCAACAGACCTTTAAAAGATCTGCCAAATTTTTTGTCTCGCCCGTGATGGTGGGACAATAAATTTTCAGCCTTTATTTTCCTACTTGATATTTAGAATACAGCATGGGTTTGACCTTCTCTCCTGCAGCTGGCAGTGGCCCGTAGAAACAATCATCGGAATTCTCCAAACTTGCTGCCAGTGAGAATGAAGAATTTGGCACTCAGCCAATTCTCTGTTCACAGCAGCAGGACCAGATAATCCCAAATGTGGGCGAGGTCGGAGAATCCCGGCCACTATCTCACATGATTATACAATGCGTAGCATCAATGCACACACCATTGGAGAATGGCCATCGATGTGAAATAGTTGAGGCTGCTTGCTGCTATGGATCAGAATCCCAACAATAATCGTATACAGGAAATAACAGCAGAAAACTAGTGTGGTGAACCATTGTTGGTTACCACCAGGAGTGCTGAGCCATGGTCTGGCCAGTACTATGAGTCTGTAGATATGTTACTGGGGTTAGGGTTGGGCTGTTCTACCTGTTAATATAGTCCTATGGTACACCCCAGTTGGCTCCGCCTCCTGGGAGAGGTATAAAGGTCACTGCTCTGCCTGGTGACCCTTTAGTCTGGGATTGTATATTGTATATAGTAGCTCTGTTATTGTTGGCAATAAAAGCATTTATTTCCCGGGTACATCCAGCCTCCCGTGTGATTTATCGCGCATCAACTAGTAAAGAAACAAAATCAACACAACACAACTATTCATGCTCAATGTATTCAAAATACAAATGATGTCTTTTAAAAAACATTTAGACTGTTACATGTATAAGATGGGTATAGAGGGATATGGGCCAAATGTGGGCAATTGGGATTAGCTTCGTGGTAAAAACTGAGCGGCATGGACAAGTTGGGCTGAAGGGCCTGTTTCCATGCTGTAAACCTCTATGACTCTATGACAAAGTTTGGAAGGCTACAGTTGCTCGTGTCTTTTCTATTAATGAGTCAATTGGAATGTAGGAACAAGAATAGGCCACTGCTGTTCAATGTGATCATGGCTGTAATTTTACTGCCCCACCCGCCACGGGAATCAGAGTGGGCAAGGGGCAGACAATCAGAAGGTGGGATTTTACGATTTTGGGACTGGCGAAGCCATAAAATCCCGTCCCATGGCAGATCTGCAACCTAACTCCATATGCGTGCCTTTTGTTCCCTATCTCTTAATACTTTTGGATGACAAAAATCTGTCAATCTCAGCCTTAAAATTTAGAATTGATCGAGCATCAATTGCAGAAGAGAGTTCCAAACTTTACCACCTTAATGAGTGGAAATGTTTCTAATTTAATTCCTCAAAGATCTGCCTCTATTTTTTTGGCTATGCTCTCTCGTTCCATACTCCGCAGGGAGTGAAGCAACTAATAATTGGTTGGAATCATGGGGAAAACTTGAATATTTTGGATGACTTGCTTCTTAGTAAAGTGCAGTCATTATTTCATATAATTTTATTTCCTTTTGGGGTTTTTGATCCCTGGTGTATGATGAATGCAGAAGAAAGTGGGATGATGCTGCCTTGCAATGCAATGCAGAGTAGCCTCAAACACTTAAAGATGGTCCATTATTTAAGTAGGTCCATTACTTGAACTGAACCATTCCCAGAACAGTTTCATTCACTTATCCAAATCCATGATAACCTCTTGTGATCACTCATATGTTGCTGCACATGTTGTGCTCAGAAATCCATTGAAACAATATAACAAACCATTCTTTGCTGATAATTAAACTAGTACCAATTTTAATGCAAGAACAGGTTATCACTGCCTTCAATGGCAATGGAGAGAATGTTAACCCAAGGATGACTTTTGTGGAATGGGAGTGGAGATAAAACATTTTAACAGCCCACTAAGTGGAATTCTCCAAAAACATTCCAAGTGCCAAATTCATGTAAAAACTGGATTAATTCCTTTTTTTCCAGCGGGATTTTCAAAATGAACCTCCCACACTCTGTGCATTGCAGAATGCACCAGCGTGAATCTCATTAAAATCGATGGGCGGGGCCTATCCCCATTGGAAAGGCCGGCAGCATAGACTGAGCGGGTCACTGCACATGCTCCGATCTGCCGTAGTGGAGATCGGTGCACATGCAGTAGCCTGCAATGAAGACCTCCCGATCTCCGGCCAGCTCGATCTCTGGCCAGCCCTGCAACCCCGCATTACTGGCCGTGCGAACTGCCCCCCCACCCCCCACCCCCCCCCACCGATCCACTCCCGCAACCCCCCTCCGCTTGAGTCTCCCAGCCAGTACCCCATTATCTTCCTGCGAACCACCAACTTCAGCTTTACCGAAAATGAATTGCAGGGAAGTGGACCATTCTCTGAAAGGAGGCTACAGGCCTCCATTCTAACAGCATTTCGATTTTTAACTAATGAATGCTAGGATTCCCATGGCCAAGGAATTCCAACTGCTCAAAGAAAGCATGAGTGGGCTGGATGTATAAGCAAAGGGCCTCCATTGCGTTGCTTATGGGTCCAGAACAGGAATGTTTTTCCACGTAAAATAAGCTTTCCTGTACACAGGTGGATCAATGTTCCTTGTGCAATGATCTACATGGGCCAATTTTATTCATTGCAGCAATTTTTTTATTTTTGCCCCAAAGCTGTTCATGTTCTGTATTCCCAAAGGAACAAGGCCTGTGCAATATCTTCCAGGCTGCACAGCTGTGTATGCGTACATGCATGCACATTCAATATATTCAATATATTCAATATTTGATTGAATATTCACAATTGACTGATGCCCCCCTCCCCCACCCCCATGTTCAATCCACCCACTCCCATCACCCTGATGTCGAAATGACTTCACATCAGCTCACCAACTGCTAAAAGTTTAAAGTTTGTTTATTACAGTCACAAGTAGTCCTACATTAACACTGCAATGAAGCTGCTGTGTAAATCCCCTCATCGCCACACTTCAGCGCCTGTTTGGGTACACTGAGGGAGTGAGAGATCCTATGCATGCTTAGCCCTGTTTGCTTCAGTCTATGCAAATACTTCATCGTAAGATATTTCTGCCTATGCAACTAACTCTGCGAAGCTTAAAAAATCGACTGCTAACTTGACTACATTTTTAAACTCAGAAGGCATGCTGGGTTAGCTGAAAATTGACTGCATTCCTGAAGGGTACACAATTCAGGCAAACAACTGCAGCTGCAAGACTTGTTTTTGCAGACAAAGACAGCATGTGAAAAACACTTCCAATAATGAGATAAGAATTGAATTATAGTTTGGAACTGTGTGTTCAGTTTTTCAATTTGATTGTTTTCGAGATCCAGTTCAGTGTGATCAGTACAGGGACTGGCTTGCTTAGAAGCCAGTCTCCAAGTAAGTTTTGCTTTCTCTTTTCGCTACTGTCATGTTAAATCTTTAAGTGCTGTTCAATAAAAGAAATTCATTTTAAAAATTGTACTAAGTGCTGTCCCCTCATCTATTTGAATGAATGAATGGACCCTACAGGGAGACTTTAGCATGGTCAATGCACCTAACCAGCACGTCTTTTGGACTGTGGGAGGAAACTAGAGCACCCGGAGGAAACCCACGCCAACACAGGCAGATCGTGCAGACTCTGCAGAGAGTGACCCAAGCCAGGAATTGACCCCGGGTTCCTGGTGCTGTGAGGCAGCAGTGCTAACCGCTGTGCCATCGTAATCTAAGAGTCCACCAGTCTGCTTAGCTGGCAGGTAGGGAACCTGTTAAGAAGATATTAAAGAGTTCCTGTGGCTAATTCCTGCAGGAGGGCTGAGAAACTAATGTTCTGGTTGTCCCATTTGAAAATCCTCATTGTGTTCTATTCCCATTCCTGAGGAAATATCAAGGTCAGTGTGTCTCAAATACAATAAGATCACTTTTAAGAATGGTCAAGATTCTTTTATTGCTAGCCCTGAGGGAACTGAAATTCATAAATAAGGCACATAAGAAAACAAAGGGCATGTGCCTTACTTGTGAATATTACTTCTGACCAGATTTCTACACAGTCACTGTAATGATCCAACAGGTGCCACTGCAGAAGCATAAACATTTACCCCTTTATTTTAATAATTTGGAGACGCTGAGCGAAATTTTCCCGTCCGACCCGTCACAGGAATCGTAGCGGGCGGGACACGAACCCTGCAAAGGTCTGTTGACCTCGGGCAGGATTTTCCGGTCTTGGGGCACATGTGCAACCGGAAAACCCCGCCCAACGGCCCTGCTTCAGAAAGTGTCAGCTCAAGTCCCACTCCAATTGAATACAGGGCTGGAATTCACTTGTCTCATCTGCCTCAGGAATCGTAGCGAGGGCAGCAGAAAATTCAGTGGAGCATTTAAAGGTCTGAAATTTCTGCTCTTGGGATGAGTGCGCCTGGAGTATCCTGCCTCTAATCTAAGATGACGGTGAAACTCTGAAGGATGACTGCATTCTGGGTCTTCTGTTGAACAGTAAGAAGTCTCACAACACCAGGTTAAAGTCCAACAGGTTTATTTGGTAGCAAATACCATAAGCTTTCGGAGCACAGCTCCTTCGTCAGATGGAGTGGATATCTGTGCTCCAACAGTGCACAGACACAGAAATCAAGTTACAGAATACTAATTAGAATGCAAATCTCTACAGCCAGCCAGGTCTTAAAGGTACAGACAATGTGGGTGGAGGGAGCATTCAACACAGGTTAAAGAGATGTGTATTGTCTCCAGACAGAACAGCTAGTGAGATTCTAGCTGTCTTACTTGTGAATATTACTTCTGACCAGATTTCTACACAGTCACTATAATGATCCAACAGATGCCACTGCAGAAGCATAAACATTTACCCCTTATTTTAATAATTTGGAGACGCTGAGCGGAATTTTCCCGTCCTACCCGTCACAGGAATCGTAGCGGCTTACCTTAGATCCGCGTGCCGCTGGAGCGACAAACACTTTCGACCATTGGTTGAAGTGTTTCCAGGATTATATCGACGCCTCAACAGCAATTCAAAACGACATCTCCACATCTTCTGTTGAAGCCAAAGAACTGTCTTGTATTTGTGGTGAACCATAGATGGTTAGCACTATGGGTACTTGTACATATGTTACTCTTGTTACTGTTGGGGTTAGGGTTGGGGTGTTCCACCTGTTGGTATTGTTCTGTGGTACACTCCGGTTGGCTCCGCCTTCCTATAGGAGTATAAAGGTCACTGCGCTGCCTAGTGACCCTTTAGTTGGTATTGTATTGTTAAGCAGTATGCTCCATTCTTGTTACAAATAAAAGCCTTTATTTCCCGGGTACGATCCAGCCTCCCAAGTGAATTAGTCGCGCATCAATTTTATTAGTAACAATTTTGGTTGAAAGAAAAAAAAACCATGGAGCAAATGTTAAAACCGATCGGCTTACCTTAGATACGCATGCAGCTGGAGCGTCGAACACTTTCGACCATTGGTTGAAGTGTTTCCAGGATTATATCGACGCCTCAGCAGCAATTCAAAATGACGTCGATAGATTGCGGGTCCTTCACGCAAGGGTAAGCGACACTGTGTATGCAACAATCTGTGATGCCCAAGACTACAAAGGGGCCATCGAACTCCTTAAGAAGCTGTACAACAAACCGCCAAACGAGATTCATGCTCGGCACCTACTAGCCACTCGACGGCGGCAGCCCGGCGAAACGACGGGACAGAACCTGCGCGAACTTCAGCAGCTAGCCAGAGCCTGCAATTGCAAGCCAGTGTTGGCTACTCAATATACTAACGATTTGATCCGAGATGCGTTCGTGGCGGGAATCGGCTCATCCTATATTCGCCTGCGGCTGCTAGAGCAAGGTAACTTAGACCGAGCTAAGACGGTGGAATTGGCTGATGCAATGGAAACGGCCTCCAGAAGCCTTGAAACTTACCCCACCGACCATGTGGGAACATCGGGGCAAGTACAGCCACCGACTCAACTCTACCCAGCGGCTCCTAGGAACTGCGCGATCGTGCTTTCAACCTCGGACCTGACGGCGGCGGCAGCTCCAGGTGGCCCGCAGTGCTATTTCTGTGGATTGGCAAAGCACCCTCGTCAGCGATGTCCGGCCAGAACGGGCACTATGCTAAAGTGTGCCGAGCTAAACCACCTTCGAAGCCAAGCAGTGCGGCGTGTGACTCTCCACAATCTGTCTCCTCGTCTCCGGCTTCATCGAGGTCTTCAACCACGTGCGATTCACGAGCGCCGCCATTCCTGAGGACGACGACGCAAGACATGTGCGATCTGCGAATGCCGCCATTTTCAACGCCATCGACCACGTGCGATCCATGGGCGCAGCCATTTTGGTCGACACCGACCGCAGACGACCAGCAGGGGTCATCATCATTGACCATCTCAGCTGCTTGCAGTTGCACTCAAGATTCAACGGTGGCATCAATCATCCTGGACCAGGCCAAGCCTCACAGACTCGACAAGTCCATGATGGACATAGAGGTAAACGGACGCCTGATACATTGTCTGTTTGACAGCGGGAGCACGGAGAGTTTCATTCATCCTGACACCGTGAAACGGTGCGGTCTCCGAGTACAGACTGTCAGACAGACAATTTCTATGGCGTCGAGGTCCCGATCTGTTACCGTTCTTGGGAGCTGCGTGGTAAACCTAACGGTGTGGGGCACAGTTTATGTGAACTTCAGGCTCCTCGTGTTACTGCACCTTTGCGCTCCAGTGCTCCTGGGACTAGACTTTATGGTCCACCTGAGGAGTGTGACCCTGCAGTACGATGGGCCACTCCCTCCACTTTCAGTGGGAGAACATCAGCCTCCAAATTGCCCAGCGCGCTCCACGTGCAGTCTCTTGACACTCAGAATCACCCCGCCATCTTTATTTGAGAATCTCGTGCCAGCCTGCAAGCCCATCGCAACTAAGAGCAGGCGTTACAGCACTGAGGATCGGATCTTTATTCGATCTGAGGTTCAGCGGCTCCTCAGGGAAGGGATCATTCAACCTAGCAGTAGCCCATGGAGAGCACAAGTCGTGGTGGTTAAGACTGGAGACAAGTCCCGGATGGTCATAAACTATAGTCAGACCATTAATAGGTACACGCAGCTGGACGCATACCCTCTCCCGCGCATATCTGACATGGTCAACCAGATTGCGCAGTACCGGGTGTTCTCCACCATTGACTTGAAGTCAGCCTATCACCAGCTCCGCATTCGCCCAGAGGACCGAAAATATACGGCCTTTGAGGCGGATGGTCGTCTCTACCACTTCTTAAGGGTCCCCTTTGGCGTCACTAATGGGGTCTCGGTCTTCCAGCGTGCAATGGACCGAATGGTGGACCAAAACGGGCTACGGGCTACCTTCCCGTACCTGGACAATGTCACTATCTGCGGCCATGACCAGCAGGACCACGATGCCAACCTCCTAAAGCTTTTACGCACTGCGTCTCGCCTGAATCTGACCTATAACAGGGAGAAGTGTGTATTCAGCAAGTGCCGCCTAGCAATTCTCGGATACGTGGTGGAAAACAGGGTCCTTGGCCCTGATCCAGACCGTATGCGTCCCCTCCTTGAACTTCCCCTACCCACTAGCGTCAAAGCACTGAGAAGATGCTTAGGCTTCTTTTCGTATTACGCACAGTGGGTTGCCAATTATGCGGACAAAGCCCGTCCGCTCATAAAGTCTACCTCTTTTCCCCTGGCAGCAGAGGCTCGCTTAGCCTTTGAAGGGATAAAAGCTGACATCGCGAAAGCCATGATGCACGCTGTCGATGAGTCCATCCCCTTCCAGGTGGAGAGTGATGCATCTGATTTCGCCCTGGCCGCCACACTTAACCAGGCGGGCAGGCCCGTCGCCTTTTTCTCTCACACCCTCCAAGGCCCTGAAATTCGGCACTCCGCTGTGGAAAAAGAGGCTCAGGCCATTGTGGAGGCCGTCTGGCATTGGCACCATTACTTGGCTGGAAAACGATTTACCCTGCTCACGGACCAGCGGTCCGTGGCATTCATGTTCAACAACACGTTAAGGGGTAAGATCAAAAATGATAAAATATTGAGGTGGAGAATCGAACTCTCCACCTACAACTATGATATCATGTACCGTCCGGGGAAGCTCAATGAGCCCTCAGATGCCCTGTCGCATGGAACATGTGCCAGTGTGCAGGAGGACCGGCTACAGGCCCTCCACAATGATCTCTGCCATCCGGGGATCACTCGGCTCTTCCATTTTGTAAAGGCCCGGAATCTACCCTACTCCGTAGAGGATGTCAGGTCGATAACTCGAAGCTGCCAGGTATGTGCTGAATGCAAGCCCCACTTCTACCGACCTGACAGGGCACACCTCATTAAGGCCACTCGCCCTTTTGAAAGACTGAGTGTTGATTTCAAGGGCCCCCTTCCTTCGACAGACCGGAATGTGTACTTCCTCAACGTGGTTGACGAGTACTCCCGATTCCCTTTTGCCATTCCCTGTTCAGACATGACCGCTGCCACGGTTATCAAAGCTTTGCGGGATCTTTTCACCCTGTTTGGTTACCCCAGTTATATCCACAGTGATAGGGGTTCATCGTTTATGAGTGATGACTTGAGGCAATACCTGCTCTCTAAAGGGATTGCCTCAAGTAGGACTACGAGTTACAGCCCCAGGGGTAACGGGCAGGTCGAAAGAGAAAACGCTACAGTCTGGAAGGCTGTCTTACTGGCGTTGAGGTCTAAGGGTCTTCCAGTCTCCCGTTGGCAAGAGGTACTTTCTGACGCGCTCCATTCAATCCGGTCCCTCCTGTGTACGGCAACCAACGCTACCCCACATGAGCGGATGTTTACCTTCCCTAGGAAGTCTTCCTCTGGGACCTCACTGCCGTCTTGGTTGACGTACTCAGGACCTGTCCTCCTGCGGCGGCATATTAGGACCCGCAAGTCCGACCCTTTGGTTGAACAGGTCCATCTCCTCCACGCCAACCCTCAATATGCCTATGTAGCATATCCTGATGGGCAAGAGGACACGGTCTCTATTCGAGATCTGGCGCCTGCAGGGGACCTGGAAACCCCCGTCGCTCCCGCACCCCTGGTTAGGGACCCCTTGCCCTTTATCTCCCCTCCTGACACGGCGCGGGCAGTATCGGGACCACAACTTAATCATCTTACTCCCGTGTACAGCTTGCCTGAGTCCAGGAGATTGTCGCCACCTCGTTGTCCACCCGTCCGTGAGGAAATGGAGGAGTCACTGGACACCGCCTTGGAGAGAGGGTCATCACGGTCACCAGAACCGGCGCTACCGCCAGTGTTGAGGAGGTCGCAGAGACGGTGCAGCCCTCCGATACGACTGAACTTGTGAACATATGGACAGTTCGTACTGTTTTTTTGCCCCACCGGCCTTTGTTTTAAAGGAGGGGTGAATGTGGTGAACCATAGATGGTTACCACTATGGGTACTGAACCATAGATGGTTAGCACTATGGGTACTTGTACATATGTTACTCTTGTTACTGTTGGGGTTAGGATTGGGGTGTTCCACCTGTTGGTATTGTTCTGTGGTACACTCCAGTTGGCTCCACCTACCTATAGGAGTATAAAGGTCACTGCGCTGCCTAGTGACCCTTTAGTCTGGGATTGTATTGTTAAGCAGTATGCTCCATTCTTGTTACTAATAAAAGCCTTTATTTCCCGGGTACGATCCAGCCTCCCGAGTGAATTAATCGCGCATCAGTATTTAAAGTGAATTTCAAGATCCCATTGCACCATTCGAAAAGAGATCAGGGAGTTGTCACTGCAGAGCTGGCTCATCATTGGCCGCCACTGGGATCTCCCACTCCTACTGAGGCCAACGGCAATTTGTGTGGCTCAAACACCCTACCACCACGGAACCCACTGCAGGTGGTGATGGTGGGGGGATCACCTTCAGTGGGTCAGTTGACAGGAAAATCCTGCCCTTTGCCGAGGTCAACTTTCCACCCTGAATTAACACCACCAAAAACAAATCAACTGCTCATTCATTGCATTGTTCTTTGTGGAATTTAAGTTTACTTGTCCAGATAACCTCAACTGACTTCAAAGTTACTCATTGGTCTGTCAAATGGGAGGTGATGGCCTCGTGGTATTATCACTCGACTAATAATCCAGACACTCCGCAAATGTTCTGGGGACCTGGGTTCGGATCCCGCCCATGGCAGATGGTGGAATTTGAATTCAATAATAAAAATTGAGAATTAATAATCTACTGATGACCATGAAACCATTGCCGATTGTCGGAGAAGCTCATCTGGTTCACTAATGTTCTTTAGGGACGGAAACCTGCCATCTGGTCTGGCCTATATGTGACTCCAAAGCCACAGCAATGTTGCTGACTCTCAACTGCCCTCTGAGCAAATGGCAACTAGAGATAGACAATAAGTTTTAAAAGTTCATTTATTAGTGGTCACAATGAGGCTTACATTAACACTGCAATGAAGTTATTGTGAAAATCTCCTCATCGCCACACTCCAGCACCTGTTCGGGTACACTGAGGGAGAGTTTACCATGGCCACCTAACCTGCACACCTTTTGGACTGTGGGAGGAAACCGGAGCGTCTAGAGGAAACCCACACAGACATGGGGAGAATGTGTAGATTCTGCACAGACAGTGACCCAAGCTAAAAATCGAACCCTGGGCTCTGGCAGCTGTGAGGTAGCAGTGCCAACCACTGTGCCACCGTGCTACCCCCAGGCTGGTCAGCTAGTGACACCAATGTCCCATGAATGAATAAAATAAAATCTCTTTGATGACGTTTTTGGTCACCTATCCTAACATTTCCTTATATGGCTCTGTGCCAAATTTAGTTTGAAAGCATTTCCAAGTAATGCATTGGGACATTTTACTATTAAAAATGCAATAAAAATGTAAGTTGTAGATTCACCCTTTAGCATTCTTTGAATGTCAATTCTATCCAAACTTTGTCACAGGACTTCATATATTTGATAAACTGCGAGTCATGCAGTCAATAAAATGCTCTTCGTTCAGAAACCAACTTGACAGTTTCTTTGTCTCAAACGTTGAGGATTGTTGTGGTGTGTTCTGTTACTGGTAACATAGAATCATAGAATTATAGAATCACTGCAGGCCATCCAGCCCATCGAGCCTGCACCAAAGAATAAAGAACA
Organism: Mustelus asterias; assembly: GCF_964213995.1. Taxonomy (NCBI): domain Eukaryota; kingdom Metazoa; phylum Chordata; class Chondrichthyes; order Carcharhiniformes; family Triakidae; genus Mustelus; species Mustelus asterias. Next base: position 10,974,149 of record NC_135827.1, on the reverse strand, counting down.
AAGAAAGATCGAGCACAGCAACAGGTACTTCGGCCCTCCAAACCCGTGCCGATCATGATGCCCAAACTAAACTAAAATAAACTTCTGCCCTTACTTGGTCTGAATTCCTCTCTTGCTTTCCTATTCATGTCCACATCCAGATGCCTTTTAAATGTTGCTAATGTGCCTGCTTCTATCACCTCCTCTGGCAGCACATTCCAAGCACCCACTATTGTCTGCGTGAAAAGCTTCCCTTGCACATCTCCCTTAAAATTTCCCCCTCTCACCTTGAACCTGTGCCACCCTTGGAAAAAGCCTCTGACTATCCACCCTGTCTGTGCCTCTCATAATTTTGTAGACCTCTATCAGGTCTCTCCTCAGCCTCCATCTTTCCAGTGAAAACAAACCCAGTCTATTCAACCTCTCCTCATCGCCAACGCGCTCGAGACCAGGCAACATCCTGGTGAACCTTCTTTGCACTCTCTCCAAAGCTTCCACGTCCTTCTGGCAGTGTGGTGATCAGAACTGCACACAATGCTCCAAATGTCGTCTAACCAAGGTTTCAACTCGCAGCAACATGATTTCCCAACTCTTGTACTCAATGTCCTGGCTAATGAAGGCAAGCATGCCATATGCCTTCTTAATCACCTTGGCCACCAGCGTTGCCACTTTTAGGGAACTGTGGAACTCCATGCCCAGATTCCTCTGTATGTTAATATTCCTAAGGGTTCTGTTATTTACAGTATAATTCATACCTAAACTTGATCCCCCAAAATGCATCACCTCACATTTGTCTGGATTAAACTCCATCTGCCACTTCTGTGTCCAAGTCTCCAACCTATCTATATCCTGTTGTATCCTCTGACAATTCCGAGCACCATCAGCAACTCCACTAATCTTCGTGTCATCCGCAAACTTACTAGTCAGACCACCCACATTTTCCTCCAGATCATTTATAAATACTACAAACAACAGAGGTTCCAGCACTGATTCCTGCACAACACCAATCGCTACAGATCTCTATTCTGAAAAACACCCCTTCACAGTTGCACTCTGTCTTCTATGACCAACTAAGAGTTTTAACAACACCAGGTTAAAGTCCAACAGGTTTATTTGGTAGCAAATGCCATTAGCTTTCGGAGCGCTGCTCCTTCGTCAGATGGAGTGGAAATCTGCTCTCAAACAGGGCACAGAGACACAAAATCAAGTTACAGAATACTGATTAGAATGTGAATCTCTACAGCCAACCAGGTCTTAAAGATGCAGACAATGTGAGTGGAGGGAGCATTAAGCACAGGTTAAAGAGATGTGTATTGTCTCCAGACAGGACAGCCAGTGAGATTCTGCAAGTCCAGGAGGCAAGCTGTGGGGGTTACTGGTAGTGTGACGTAAACCCAACATCTCAATTTAGGCTGTCCTCATGTATGCAGAACCTGACTATCAGTTTGACACCAAGTTCCGCACACATGAGGACAGCCTAAACCGGGATGTTGGGTTTATGTCACACTATCAGTAACCCTCACAGCTTGCCTCCTGGACTTGCAGAATCTCACTGGCTGTCCTGTCTGGAGACAATACACATCTCTTTAACCTGTGCTTAATGCTCCCTCCACTCACATTGTCTGCATCTTTAAGACCTGGTTGGTTGTAGAGATTCACATTCTAATCAGTATTCTGTAACTTGATTTTGTGTCTCTGTGCCCTGTTTGAGAGCAGATTTCCACTCTATCTGACGAAGGAGCAGCGCTCCGAAAGCTAATGGCATTTGCTCCCAAATAAACTTGTTGGACTTTAACCTGGTGTTGTTAAAACTCTTACTGTTTTTACCCCAGTCCAACGCGGGCATCTCCACATCATGACTTCTATGACCAAGCCAGTTCTGTATCCATCGAGCCAGCCCACGCTGAATCTCATGTGATTTTAGTTTTTGTACCAGTCTGCCATGTGGAATCTTGTCAAACTTTGACCCCCAACAGCCCTTCCCTCATCAATTATCCTTATCACCTCTTCAAAAAACTCAATAAAGTTGTTGAGACATGACCTTACCCATACAAAACCATGCTGCCTGTCACTAATTAGTCCAATTTCTTCCATATGTGCATAGATCCTGTCCCTTAGAACCTTCTCCAAAAGCTTCCTCCCCACAGACTTCAGGGTCACTGGCCTATAATTTCCTGGATTATCCCTGGTTCCTTTCTTAAACAAGGGAACAATATTGGCCATTTTCCAGTTCTCTGCAACCTTGTCTGTGGTCAAAGAGGATTTGAAGATATCTGTTAAGGCCCCAGCTATTTCCTCTCTTGCCTCCCGCAGTAACCTGTAATAGATCCCATCCGGCCCTGGGGACTTGTCTACCTTAATGCAATTTACGATAGCCAACACTTCTTCCTTTGATATATTGACATTCTCTCGAGCATCCACACACCTATCCCTGATCTCAAATCCTCATGTCCTTCTCCTTGGTGAATACCGATACAAAGTACTCATTAAGGATCTCACCCACTTCCTGTGGCTCCACGCATAACTTCCCTCCATTGTCCTTGAGTGTATCTACTCTTTCTCTTGCTACCCTCTTGCTCCTAATATATGCATAAAAAGTCTTGGGATTCTCCTTGATCCTGTATGCTGAAGACATTTCATGGCCCTTTTATCCATCCTAATTTTGCGTTTAAGTTCCTTCCTATTTTCACCATACTCCTCATCGGCTTTGTCAGCTTTTAGTTGCCCAGACTTACCGTATGCTTCCTTTTTCCTTTTGACTAAGCTTACAATTTCCCTTGTCATCCATGGTTCCTGAATCCTGCCATAACTATAGGGTTCGTGGTGGGAGATACAGGACGGATATCAGAGGTAGGTTCTTTACGCAGAGAGTGGTTGGGGTGTGGAATGGACTGCCTGCAGTGATAGTGGAGTCAGACACTTTAGAAACAGTTAAGCGGTTATTGGATAGGCACATGGAGCACACCAGGATGATGGGGAGTGGGATAGCTTGATCTTGGTTTCAGATAAAGCTCGGCACAACATCGTGGGCCGAAGGGCCTGTTCTGTGCTGTACTGTTCTATGTTCTATCTTTCATTTTTGCAGGGATATGCACATCCTGCACTTCAATCAACTGACCTTTAGAAGCCTCCCACATGCCAGATGTGGATTTGGCCTCAAATAGCCGCTCCCAATCCACATTCCCCAGTTCCTGTCTAATTTGGATGTAATTGGCCCTTGCCTGATTAAGCACCCCCGTCACCCAAGGGCCACTCCTGTCCTTATCCATGACAACTCAAAATCTTATGGAAATCTGGTCGCTCAGCCCAAAATGCTCCTCCGCAGAAACATTGATTACCTAGCCTGGCAAAATTCCAAGTCTAGTATGCCCCCCTCTCTGGTTAGATTGTAAACATACTGTATCAAAAAACCCTCCTGGAGGCATCTCACAAATTGCTCTCCATCTGAGCCCCTGGCTGTAAGGCAATCCCAGTCAATAGGGGGGAAGTTAAAGTCACCAACCACAACTACCCTGCCTTTTACACATCTTTCCAGAATCTAACTATACATCTGCTCCTCTGTCTCCTGTGGGCTGTTGGGAGGTCTATAGTACACTCCCAACATTGTGATTTCACTATTCCTGAGCTCCAGCAATAATGCCTCACTGTGAGATCCCTCCAATGTGTCTCCTTCAATACAGCTGTGATGTGTTCCCTAATCTGCAATGCAACTCCCCCAGCCCGTTTATCTCCCCTTAAACAATGATATCCTGGAATGTTAAGCTGTCAGTCCTGTCCCTCCTTTAACCATGTCTCCATAATGGCAATAACATCATAATTCCATGCAGTAAATCCAGGCTGTCAGTCCATCTGTCTTACCTGTTATACTTTTTGCTTTGAAGCAAATGCACTCCAGATATCAAGTCCTGCTGAGTTCCATAACTTCCCTCTGCCTGCTCTTACTCTGCGCTATGTTAATCTCAATCTCACTTTCTTCCCCAGTCCCTACACTTACTGGCCTGCTGCTCCGGTTCCCAACACTTGCCACACTAGTTTAAACCCTCCCAAACAGCATGAGCAAACCACCTGCCCAACAACAATCTCACCCTGTCCCCATAGTCCCACATATTTAGCGTGGCAATTCCCCTGAAATCAAGGGGCAAATTAGCGTGGCCAATCCACCTAACCCACACATTTTTAGGAGGAAACTGGAACACCCGAAGGAAACTCACACAGACACATAGAGAATGTGCAAACTCTACACAGTTACCCAAGGCCAGAGTTGAACTCGGGTTCCTGGTGTTGTGAGGCAGCAGTGCTAATCACTATGCCACCATGCCGCCCACGGTGGCATTGTGGTTAGCACTGCTGCCTCACAGTAGATGATTGTCTCTTGGCGCAAGTCTCAGTGATACAAGGTGGTATACTTAAATCATAGCCTACCCAATTGGCCTGTTCCACGGCCGAACAGTAGACATTGCGTTATGTGGCTTAGTGGCTGCTGGGTGTCATGTAAATCAAATAGAGCTCAACATGTCGTCCTCTCTTCCTTATTCTCTGTTGTGGCTCACCCGTTGATACCCACCGCTCCCTTACGTCAGAAACCATTTCTGTACCATCCACTCCAGTCCTGGTAAGGCCATCAAGGCAGCACCAAATATTGCCTCTCAATTTGCCCTTTTTCTTGACATGACACCACTTTTTACTCAGCCATCTTTCTACTTGGCTTTCATTCTAAGTGGCGTTTCACACAGCAGTTTTCCACAGAAATATGCAGTGATTTCAGAGTCAATGCACAAGGCTCAAAACACCGCAAAACTACTTTTGTAAAAATGTTGATATGAAAACCTATTTGGGATTGAGGAAAGATTTGTAATTCTCCACGCGATGACCTTCTGCAAAGCCCTTGTTGTTCCGTAGTCTATCTGTTTAATGCTCAGCAAAAGTTAGGATTGTATCGCCAAGAACAGGCTTCCCAGCAAAGCCTATGACTGCACAATAGCACAGTGAAGCCATTCATGTACCACACTGCTACAACTTGGGCCCTTTCAGCACAGTACATATTGGATGGGTTGGTAGTGTATAAAGGATTCGATATTGTGAGGAGGCAAATGGTCCAAAGAAGAAAAAGCAGCTTACGGGTTTCATTTTAAAGAAAAATGAGAACAGTTTAAGAAAGTCATTGTAAATGCTTAAAAAAAGAACTTGTATATTTTCCTCTTAGGTTTCAATCCTCGGCTTGGTAAATTGAATTTCCAATTCCAAACATTCTCATGGCCATTATGGGATTGGTAAAAAGTTGAAAAATTTCAAACAGCGCTAAAACCCTCCTATTTCTGATTTAACACAGGTTGAACGGGAAGAGATAATGGTTGCAAGTATCTAATAGTTTCTAAGTTTATTTCACAAGTAGGCTTACATTAACACTGCAATGAAGTTACTTAAAAATCCCCTCATCACCAAACTACAACGCCTGTTTGGGTATACTGAAAGAGAACTTTGCACGGCCAATGCACCTAACCAGCAAGTCTTTCAAACTGTGGGAAGAAACTGGAGCACCCGGAGGATACCTATGCAGACATGGGGAGAATGTGCAGACTCCGCACAGACAGTGTCCCAAGCTGGGAATCGAACCCGGGTTCCTGGCGCTGTGAGGCAGTAGTGCTAACCACTGTGCCGCCCAGTAGGTTCTTTTGATGGATCTTAAATACCCAACTAAAGGCAATAACATGAACAGATATCGGGTGTTGATTAGTTAATTATACTTGGATGTGTATGGAAGGAACAGTCAGCCAAGCACTGGTGGGGAGTCGGGGGTTGGGGGGGGGGATAGCGGTGGTGGCTTGGTGTTAGAATGGAGAAGTAAGCTCCTTGACAAGTAATAAACAACCTCCAAAAAAGGATTCTGGCCTCAGTGTCTTCCTCACAACTAACCTTGCGAATTTCATTGATGGTGATGGTTGACTAATCCACTCTCAGGAGCAGGGTTAGTTTTCTCTCCATTTTAAAGGAGGCCGCATGCTTCTATTTTTAGTTTAACTCACTTTAGCCAAGGTTTGAAAGACTCTGGAAATCTAACAGGAAAAGGAGACAAGGAAGGCCAGTTTAATATGGCCAGTGCTGTTGCAGCACTGCTTGTGGGTCTCCCCGGCCTATCAAGTTTCTCTGTTTTCCATTCAATGATAAATAATCAACCTAATCTTGTCCCCGTCACCTGCACTCACCTAGAATCATAGAATAGAATAATAGAATCCCTACAGTGCAGAATGAGGCCATTCGGCCCATCGAGCCTGCACCGACAACAATCCCACCCAGGTCCTATCCCCGGAACCCCACGTATTTGTCCTACTAGTCCCCCTGACACTAAGGGACACTTTAGCATGGCCAATCTACCTAACCCACACATTTTTGGACTGTGGGAAGAAACCAGTGCACCCAAAGGAAACCCACGCATAAGCAGGGAGAACGTGTAAACTCCACACTGGTAGTTACCTGAGACCAGAATTAAACCTGGGTCCCTGGAGCTGTAAGGCAGCAGTGCCAACCACTGTTCCACCATGCCGCCTTATACATTCTCCCTCCAAATTCTCTACCACCCCACTGCAATCTTTCCATCCCCCCCACCTTCCCATCACCACAACCTCTCCCTCCCTGCCTATCTCCTCTCTGCTCCTTGCCTGAGCCCTAGTCCCACAGGATTTTCCATCATTCAGATAGCTACACATCAATCAGGCTGGCTTCTGGGATGGATACCTGAAGAGAAAAAAATAAAGGACGCTCTGCAGTTGATATATGCAGGACAGTCAGGAATTCTGTATTCATGGGTTCCCATTCAGAACTCATCCCTGCCCCCATCCACTCTGGCACCATCGCTGTAAATTTTGGACTCAGTTTTTTTATGGATTGCTCACTCAACTTCTGTTGCACTGAAATTGGTTTATTGTTTTTGCTGCCTTTCATTCCTGACTCCACTCTGACACTAGTTTCTTCCTGTACTACAACCGACATAGACAAGTCTGCCTGGTACGTCAAGATGATCTCCCAATACCTTCCCATAGGCCAGGAGAACTTATTTTCCTCCATGGCCCACTGGGGGTCCTCCCCTCTGTAATAATCATCCAGGCTTCAGCACCACCATGAGTAGATACTATCTGCTTAGCCTCTGCACAACTCCAAGTTTCTTACAAAACCTTGGAGGCACTCTCAACATGGAGATTCCATCTCCTTAACCTTACAGCTTATGCCCCAGCCACCTCTCTCGATGCCTCTGCCCGGGCTGCCAATCTTCCGGGCCTTCTGATTGGGCTGCCAGCTTAGAGAGACAGTTGACAATATAATTGGACTGTCCTGACATCAGCCTCTTGATTGGCCAGCGCTGATAATTGCTATCGTGATCCTGATGCCCACCTCAGGACCCACATAATACCCTGATGTTAGAACCCACCACGTGCCGGTTAAATACAATCCCTAAAAAGCATTTTGAATGTACATCAGTTGACACCTAACCCAAACAATCATGGCAGTAATGTATGATTCTAAGTTTTAACCTAAATTTGCTAACGCACAGGTTGGAGTGCAACTAAGATAAGATAGCATGGGAAAAAAAAATCAGCCACTCGGGTTGACTCCAGAATGGCCTTCAAGCCTAAAATTAAAGCATTAGGTTGAGGATTTAATGATAACAGTTGAAAACCTCAGCCCATTGGGCAACCCTGTTGTGTCTGAGTCACGAGGTTATGAGTTCAAGCCTTACTGCAGAGACTTGAGTGCAGAAACCAAGGCTAACACTTTGGTTCTGAGGAAATACTCCATCGTTGGACATGCAAAATATTAAAGCAAGGCCCCGTCTGCTCTCTAATGTCATTCTAAAATATCCCATGGCACTCTTTGAGAGAACTTCGCTGCTCATTTATCCCTCATTTATCCCCAGAATAGATCATCTCATCATTTATCTCTTTGCTATGCGAGAGACCTCTCCTGTGTACAAATTAGTTGCCCATATTTTGAAAAATAACTGCACTTCAAGTCTAAAAAAAACTCTGCTAAGGCAGAGATGTTTCTGGTCATCAGCAGTCCCATATAAATATGTGTTCTTTCTTCATTGTTTGATAGCATATATATTAACTTGTATTATATTTTAATAGTGTCTCTGTGCCAGTTGTAATTATCTTTGATTGCAAGCGATGCAAACTCCAGTTGCCATGTAGGTACAAGGAACGGTGAATTATTCCCTTATAAATTGCACTGCAGTGATTATCACGGGAATTATTGGTTATATTTACAAATGCTACAAATCCATGGGAGATTTTAATATGAGCAACACAGTGGGAGTATCAGCATGAGCTAAAAGATCATCGCAAAATGGAATATATGTTGCAGTCTGGACCATTTGTAATTAATCAGACATTAGCTATGATCAGTGAATTGTTTGTGTAGGCAATGAGGCATTACCTTTAATATGCCACATGGTTTCCAGTGTGAACTCACAAGCGCCAGTCAGTCGAAGGAAAGGATCATCAGTAAATGCCAGGATCAATTATTGCAGCAGGACCTTGACCTTCTCCAATTATTAAATAGCGAGGAAAATTTGGGTTTACCGCAGCAGTTTAAAATTTGTGCAGCTGTACAGATGAATCCTGAATGGGCAGCTGACCAGTTTTCTTATTAGCTTTAAGGCTACAAGGGTCAAAAACAGCCAAATCTGCACTGATCGAAGATGTTGCAGAGCTCAAGAGGGCATGTTGGAGAGTCAATGTCAATATTTATGTGACTACAAGTGGGATTAAAGAAAATAATTGGAATACTCCCATTCTTGGGCAGGGCGTTGTGATTTGTGTTTACTCTGCACCAAGTTCTGTATCAATCGCTAAAAGTAAGCACACAGGTACAGCAGGCAGTAAAGAAGGCAAATGGTATGTTGGCCTTCATAGCAAGAGGATTTGTGTATAGGGATAGGGATGTTCCACTGCAGTTGCACAGGGCAAAGGTGAGGCCACTTCTGGAGCATTGTGTGCAGTTTTGGTGTCCTTATCTAAGGAAGGATGTCCTTGCTATAGAGGGAGTGCAGCGAAGGCTGATTCCTGGCATGGCCGGTCTGTCATATGAGGAGAGACTAAGTCGGTTTGGATTATCTTCACCGGAGTTTAGAAGAGTGAGAGGAGATTTCATAGAAACGTATAAAATTCTAACAGGGTTAGACAGAGTAGATTCAGAAAGAATGTTCCCGATGGTGGGGGAGTCCAGAACTATGGGTCAGAGTCTGAGGATAAGGATTAAATCTTTTAGAACTGAGGTGAAGAGACATTTCTTTACATAGAGAGTAGTGAATCTGTGGAATTCACTACCACAGAAAGTAGTTGAGGCCAAAATGTTGCATGATTTCAAGAAGAAATTAGATATAGCTTTGGGGTTAAATGGATCAAACAACATGGGGGGGAAGGCGGGATCAGGATATTGAATTTGATGATTAGCCATGATCAAAATGAATGGCGGAGCAGGCTTGAAGGGCTGAATGGCCTACTCCTGCTTTTAGATTCTATGCTTCTATGTAAGTCCTGTTTCAGCAGGCAACATGCAAAACTTTGTGTTGCTTCCCTATTTGAATGATTACAACATGCAGGGGGCAGGGCAGCAGGCACAGCATGCACATGCTTCAACTAGACTGCACATCCTCAAGGGAAAACACACTCATTACACATAAGCATCTTTTCACTGTCTGTCAGTGGAGGAAGTGCCAACAAATGCAGGACACCCAATGGAGTCACAGAGTACGAAAAGAGGGCTTCCAAGTTTCTGATCCAGTTCGGGATGCACTGGTATAGGAGGTCCAAAGGAGGAGAGAAGCAATATTTCTCACAGGTACATGGAGACCTTCAAAGTGCAGCCTGCAAAATGATTGTGAGCAAGTGGCAAGTGAGGTCAGTTACCCAGTATCTGCCCCCAAGAAGCTGGTAGCAATGCCAGTTCCTGTTTATTTGTGTGATCCACAAAACCTCATGCACTCAGATACTGGCTCCCTTCCGCTATTTCTCCACGTGTTGTGCTCAATAGCCTGCATCCTGAAAGGCATTGACAGTGCTGCAAAACCTTCCATTACCATGTGTTTTTTGCCAGTCCCAAGCAACTTCATGGCTTCAACAGTAACCTGGCAAAACCACGTGTCCACTTTTCCAGCATCTGTCTGGGAAGAGAGAAGACCATAAAGTTCCCACTCCTGGGATCAAGGGATTCCATTACCTTTCAATTGCAATGATGAATGACAAACTGGGAAATCGTGGCTATGTCACCTGCTCTTCTCTGGCAGGAAGCATTTGGATAAAGGTTAAGGATGATGGTGACATTGGCAGCCACTAGCAGCATTGTCCTGTGTGGCTACACTTCATATTGAAGGAAGTGGCTCAGTTCAGTGAACACCTTGTTGAATAATCACAGGCACCTCACAAGCTGACCCTGGCTGGAAAGATGAGAGACGAAGAGCTCACAGAAGACCCTTGTTGGGAAGGGCATTCTGTGAAGAGCCCCTCTCCTTCTCTCTGTATGCGTAACTTTCCCGCTTTGCAGCGTCTGTCCCCGTTGTTACTGAAGAGGAACAGTGACTGAAGAGACCTCCTTAAGTTGAGCAGGTTTTCTACTGAAAGGGCCCAGAACTCCTTTGATCTCCCTGACAGGCTACAGGAACTCTGCCTTTAAAATTAAGTCATCAGAACTCCTCGAAGAACAACTGTGCTTCTGTGATCCAAAGTATGACAAAAGCATCTCATGTTCTACGGGGAGAAGGCAGGAGAACGGGGATGAGAATCATATCAGCCATGATTGAATGACAGAGCAGACCCGATGGGCCAAGTGGCCTAATTCTGCTCCTATATCTTATGATCTTATGGATGGTTCACTCTTTAATTATGTCACATCGCAGGATGAGTGGGGTGCAGGGTGGGCGGGCACTCATTCAGTTGAATGAGTGATCAGCAGGGAGTCAATAGGCGAGGGTTAGAATCGAACATGCACTATTTAAACTGTGAGAACGTGCATCAAATCAGTCAAAGAGGCTGACTGATGTCAAGATCTGCCCACCCTGCATGCCTCTGGCACACACACGGCACACTCGTGCAAGCACCATGTCAATCAGAACCATGGTGAAGGTGGCCAGAAGTGCCATTATTTCACTCTGGGTTTCTGCAGTGTGGGTGCTGGCACTATAGAAGCCAATTCCTCAGTTTAAATGTGGGATCCAAATTGGTGCCTTTTGCTGAAGAATCTGACTTTTGAATGGACCTACCATATTGTGAAGCTGATCTTTCTCTACACCCGAGCTATGCCTGGGCGGCATGGTAACACAGTGGTTAACAATACTGCCTCAGTGCCAGGGACCCGGGTTCAATTCCGGCCTTGGGTCACTGTCTCTGTGGAGTTTGTACGTTCTCCCCATGTCTGTGTGGGTTTCCTCATGGTGCCCCGGTTTCTTCCCATAGGCCAAAGATGTGCAAGTTAGGTGGATTAGCCATTCTAAATTGTCCCTTAGTGTCCCAAGATATATAGGAGGATTAGGAGGATAAATACGAGGGGTTACAGAGTAAACCTGGGTAAGAGTTGGTGCAGACTCGATGGGCCAAATGGCCTCCTTCTGCACTGTCGGGATTCTATGACTGTAACACTATATTTTGCACTCTCTCCTTTCCTTTTCCTCCATGTAGTCTTATGTATATTTAGCCTGTATAGCGCGCAAGAAACCATACTTTTCACTGGATCCCAATACACCTGACAATAATAAATCAAATCAAATCAAATCAAATCAAATAAAAAAAAATGCCATGGAATGTGACTTCAGTCTCTCAAACTAAAAGAAATGCTGTCCAAAGATGAAAACAACAATGGTTCTATTTGTGTGAAATATCTGCGTTGTAAATGAATGAAGTACATTACTGCTCACTGAGCGAGTGAATGCATTCTGCCAGGTTTATCATACCTGAGAGTAAATGGGGGAAAAGTCAAGTGGCACCTGAAAAGGTGAAAGGTAAGAGTAAGGATATCTCTCTGCGTAAATAATCATGCAAATTTGTCCTTTGTACAAGGCATGGGCTGAATATAAATGTTGATTCTCTGTACTCTCCAAAGGATAAGCTGCAAAGAATACACAGATTATGGGTATTTGTTTTGCAACACTCCATCCTTCAACAAGGGCTGAACAACACAAAATGTAGTGGGCAATGGTTGGGGGCAGTGGAGGTGAGGAGTAATGACATGCATAGGGCACATCAGACCCCATCTCACACAAGAGTGCTGGCAGGAAAATTGCATGGAGGTAAATGTTAACAGGACACAGGGGATCTGTTTGGGTTGTTCAGTCTGACAGACCAAGCATGCTCATAGCCATTGTTGTGAGCTGGCAGTGTTGAAACAGCCAACTGCCTTTCAGGAGAGGATATTAATCCTTCTTCACGGAATTTGTAGAGGATATTGACAGAGGTATCACAGATTAAAATATTTTATATGCATATCATGCGTGTGGGTGGCTCAGGAAAAGATCCCTCTTCTTGAACTGTGAGACTTGAGGTGCATCCAATGTTGGTGCTCCGTCTCATTCTCCTTGAGATGTGTAATGGTAAAGTCGCCGTAGTCCCAGATCACCATAGGTTGCTCTCCCCTTTGAGGGGGAGAGCTGACTGGTGGTTGTTTTAACCTGAGGATCACCTCAGGCGAGGGGCAAGGTTGAGAAGGTGGGGCCTTCATGAATAACCTCAGCCAGTACGGGAATTAAAACCGCACTGCTGGCATCGCTCTGCATCACAAACCAACCGTCCAGCCAACTGAGCGTGAGCTGTGCACAGTAACAGGTGGCTCACGGGCTTGAAAAGCAAATTACTGCTGATGCTGGAATCTGATACCAAAAGAGGAAGCGCTGGAAAATCTCAGCAGGTCTGGCAGCATCTGTGAGGAGAGAAAAGAGCTGACCTTCTGAGTCCAGATGAGTCCAACGGGTCATCTGGACTCAAAACTTCAGCTCTTTTCTCTCCTCACAGATGCTGCCAGACCTGCTGAGATTTTCCAACATTTTCTCTTTTGGGCTCACGGGCTTGGTTAGATTGCCTACAACACCTGTCATGGCCCTCACGTTAATGGTAAATTGTGGTGGATTGTTTGCGCGGGGGTCATGGGGGAGATTTTGGTGCATTATGGGTGATGGATAATGGGTGATGAGGAAGCGAGGTGATTGGGTCAGGACTGAAGCAGAAGAAATGGTGGCGAGAGGGTGACGTGGCTGCAGGGAGGAAATGGTAAAGATTACTGTGGGAAGCACGGAGAATATGGTGGAGAAATGCAACATTAAACCAAGCTGCTGATCCTTCTGTCAGCTGGGAACAAACATTTCTGCTGGATAAGATGATCTTTCAGAGAGTTGGTATAGACTCGATGGGCCAAATGGCCACTTTCTGCACTGTAGGGATTCCAAGGATTCCAATATGGTGCCAATATTCCCATCATTAGAGCAACATTATTAATTTTTCCAAGGGAGTAACAAAATGTCTTGCAGGCAGAAATCAGAGAGAAGGGGGTTAAAGATAACAGTTCAGACAGAGCAAGACATGGGAAAACAGTTAAATGCATCCACATAATATCAAGAAGGCACTGGATGTTGAAAAGGCAATGGGCCCTGACTGCATCTTGAATTTAGTACTGAAGACTTGTGCTCCAAACTAGCTGTACCCCAAGCCAAGCTGTTCAACACTGCCATCATCCTGACAATGTAAAAAACCTATCCAGGTATGTCCTATCCACAAAAAGAAGGACAATTACATCCCCATCAGTCAACTCTCAGTCAGCAAAGTGATGGAAGGTGTCATCAACAGTCCTATTAACTCACACTTACTCAATATCAACCTGCTTGCCAATGCTCAGTTTGGGTTTCCGGGGTCACTCACCTTCAGAACTCGATACAGCCTTGGTCCAAACATGGATAAAACAGCTGAAATGCAAAAGTGAGATGAGTGCAAATGTCTGTGACATCAATGCAGTGCGTGATAAAGTCTAGCATCAAGGACCACTGGCAGCACTCAGGTCAATGGGGATGAAGGGAAAAGTTTCCAATGTTTGGAATCATACCTAGGTTGTGGTTGGTGAAGGACAATCATCCCAGTCCAAGGAAATTGCTGCAGGAATCACCCGAGGAGTATCCTCGGCCTAACCACCTTCAGCTGCTTCATCAATAACCTTCACCCCATCATAAGGTCAGAACTGGAAATGCTTGCTGATGATTGCAAAATGTGCCATAAATTCTCAGATACTGAACCAGTGTGTGCAGCAAGGCCTGGGAAATAATTATTAGCTTGGGCTAATAACTGGCAAGTAACATTCAGGACACAAAATGCCAAGAAATGATCATCTCCAGTCAGAGAGAAACTATCTATTTCTCTGTGATATTCAGTGGCATTTCCTTTGTTGAATATCTAACGACCAACAACCTTGAGGTTACCATTGATCAGAAACTGAACTGGAACAGCAGTACTATAGTTAAAAGAGCAAGTCAAAAGCCGGCAATTGTGTAATGAGTAACTCCCAGCCTGTCTCCCCAAAGCTTCTCTGGCATCCAGAAGGGAGGAGCGAGATGGAATACACTCTATTTGCCTGGTTGAATGTAGCTCCAACAACACTTCGCCATCCAGGATAAAGCAGATTGCCTGATTGGCACCTCATCCATCACCTCAGGTATTCATTTCCTCCACTGCCCACACACCATGTATCATCTACAAGTTAGACTGCAGCAACTCACCAGGGCTCCTTCAATAAAGCCTTCAAAACCATACCCTCTTCACCAGAAAGACAAGAACAGTATAATGGAGAACAAGGAAATGGCAGAGCAATTGAGCAACTATTTTAGTCCTGTCCATAGAAACCATAGAAACCCTACAGTGCAGAAAGAGGCCATTCGGTCCATCAAGTCTGCACCAACAACAATCCCACCCAGGCCCTATCCCCGTATCCCTACATATTTACCCGCTAATCCCTCTAACCCTCATATTTACCTGCTAACCCCTCTAATCTACGCATCCCGGGACACTAAGGGGCAATTTAGCTTGGCCAATCAACCTAACCCGCACATCTTTGGACTGTGGGAAGAAACCGGAGCACCCGGAGGAAACCCACGCAGACACAGGGAGAATGTGCAAACTCCGCACAGAAAACAAGCATGTCTCTGTGGAAGAAGGCACAAATAACTATCCAGAGATACTCAGGCACCAAGGATCTAGTGAGAAGGAGGAATTGCAGGAAATTAGTATATGTAAAAAAAAGTGCTGAATACATTAATGGGACTGACAGCTGATAACTCCTCAGGGCATGACCATCTACACCCTGGGATTCTTAAAGAGGTGACCATGGAAACAGTGGATGCATTGATTGCCTTCTTTCAAAATTTTGTAGATTCTGCAGCAGTTCCGGCAGATTGAGGATGGCAAATGTCACCCCACTAATGAAAAAGAGAGGGAAAAAGTAGTTAATTGCAGACCAGTTCACCTCACATCAATAGTCAGAAAAATTCTGGAGTCAATTGATGTGATAACACAGCACTTTGAAATTAGTATCTGAATTAGACAAAGGATTTATGAAAGGGAAATCATGTTTGACAAACCTACTGGATTTTTTGAGTATGTAACTAAAGTTTAAAATTTATTTATCAGTGTCACAAGTAGGCTTACATTAACACTGCAATGAGGTTACTGTGGAAATCCCCTAGTCGCCACACTGTTCGGGTATACTGAGGAAAAATTTAGCATGGCCAATGCACCAAATCAGCATGTCTTTTGGACTGTGGGAGGAAACCGGAGCACCCGGGGGAAATCCACGCAGACATGGGGAAACATGCAGACTCTGCACAGACAGTGACCCAAGCTGGGAATCGAACCTGGGTCCCTGGCACTGTGAGACAGCAGTACTAACGGCCGTGCCACCATGCCACTACTGGCACCTTGCTGCTCCAAATAGAATGGATCAGGGAGAGCCAGTGGATGCGGTGTATTTGAATTTTCAAAAAGCTTTTGTAAAAATTCCAAAAAGAGGCCAGTGTACAAAATTAAAGGGCATGTGATTGGAGGTAATATATTGGCATGGACTGAGAATTGGTTAGCAGATGAAACAGAGAGTAGGAATAAATGGGTCTTTTTCAGAGTGGCCAGCAGTTACTAAAGTGGGAGCAATGCTTGGGCCACAGCTATTTAGAATATATATCAATGATTTGGTTGAGGGAACCAAATGTAATATTTCCAAGTTTACTGATGACACAATACTTGGTAGGTACATGAATGGTGAGGAGCATGTAAAGGGACTTAGACAAGTTGAATGAGTGCAGATATATATGGCAGATGCAGTATAACATGAATAAGTGCGAGATTACCCACTTTGGTAGGAAAAACAGAATGGCAGAGTAATATTTAAATGGTGATAGATTGGGAAATGTTGATGTATAAAGAGACCTGGGTGTTCTTGTACATTAGTCACTTACAAAAGCATATAGTTGAAACAAGCGGTGAGGAAGACAAATGGTATATTGGCCTTCATTATAAGGGGATTTGAATACAGGAACAAGCATGGCTTCAGCCACATAGGGCCTTGGTGACACCACATCTGGAGTATTGCATGAAGTTTTTGTCCCCTTACCTAAGAAAGGATCTACTTGTCATAGAAGATTCATAGCCAAAATTCACCAGACTGAGTCCTGGAATGGCAGGTTGTCATTTGAGGAGAGATTGGGTCAACTAAGCCTGTATTCACTAGAGTTTAGAAGAATGAGAGGGGATCTCATTGAAACATATAAATTTCTGACAGGACTGGCCAGGCAGGATACAGGGATGTTGTTTCCTCCAGCTGGGAGGTTGAGAATAAGTATATGGGGCAGATCACTTAAGACTGAGATTCGGAGAAATTTCTTTACCCAGAGGGTGGTGAACCTGCGGAATTTCCAACCACAAAAGGCTGTGAAGGACAAATCACTAAATATGTTTAATACATTTAAGAATAACTAGATTTCTAGACACTTAAGCTGTCGAGAGGTATGGAGAGAGAGTGAGAATATGGTTTTGAAATAGAGGATCAGCCATGATCTTATTGAATGGTGGAGCAGGTTCAAGGGGCTGAATGGCCTACTCTTGATCCTATTTTCCATGCTTTTGCGTTTCTATGCGAGAGGGCAAGTGCACCTCCAAGAACTGCATTATCCTGACTTGGAATCACCATTCCTTCACTGTCACTGAGTCAAAATCCTGGAACTCTCTACATTAAAGTACCGACATCAATAGTTCAAGAAGGCATCTCACCACCAATTCCTGAAGTGCGAATAATCCTGGGCGATAAATGTTGTACCTACCAGCAATATTCATATTGTTTGAATGTTTACAACAACGATGTTCCATAGGGATCTCTGATGGGTTCACAAGTTATATTAATAATTTCAAGACAGGAGTTGGAAATACAAATTCAAAATTTGCAGATGATGTGAAATTGGAAGGGATCACTAACACCAAGACAGAATATGATAAAATCAGGGCAGATAACAATAAAATTGCAGGACAGGTCTGCAATTGGCAATTGAATTTCTATATAGATAAGTGTGAGGTGGTACATTTGGGAAGAATAATGAGGATACAGACTGCATTGGATAATAAGAGTCTAAGTGGGTGACACAGCAAAGGGATCTGGGGGTGCACATTTACAAATCGCCATGAGTAATAACACAACTTAATAAAGCCATAAAAAGCGAATCAGAACTGGAAGTCACTTCAAGAGGGATAGAACTGAAAAGCAGTTATGTTCAACTTGTGTCAAACATTGTTTCAACAGCGAGCTGTCTACTGTCTAGAATTAATGGAGCAACCTTACTGGCTCGTCCTGCCAGTCAATTGGTGTGATGAGCCGGTAAGATTGGCTTGCCCAACATGGCACCCTGGCACTGCCAGCCAGGCACCCTGGCACTGTAAGGTCGGGGTGCCTACACAATGCTAAAAAGCTCAGCAGCCAGCTTCCCAGTGGAAGTCGGCCCTGCCCACTCCCTCTGCTGGCAGGAATCAGATCTGGGCTCTATTTTTTCTAAGTGCTGAACAAATGTGGCTGTGAACTCACTTAAATAACCGACGCAATTCTCTCCCATTTTCACGTGCTCGTTCAGCACGTCGAGTTTCTTTAATAAGATCATCCCCAAAAGACTCCAGAAAAGGTAAGAAACAAAACCCAGGATAACAGTTAACAGAACCAAGAAGATGTAATTATTCAGATAGATCTGGGCTTTTTTTAATTTTTAATTACTCGTGTTGGTTTAAAAGAGCTCACACCTCCACCATCAAGCTGATGTTTGTGTCTGACTTAATGGTCTTTTTAACAGGGTGAAGGCTTTTCAAATGAAACCTCATCCTTTTACGTGTGGCAATTTTTTTAAAGGTAACTTGAAATTTGTGAGCAACTGTTTGGTACAAATTGACACTGATTGATGTTGTTATTTTTGAAATATGACAAATTAAACACCTTCGACAAGCAGCTATTTTTTTCTGCTTTCTGGTTTGAGATTAAAGCTGCATTTAATTCATTGCTGAATGTACACGCATCTAGGACAGAAATAAATTTCAAGTTTTTTAATTTCAATGTGTAGTTCCCAATAGGAAGGAGTCAGACATTTACAAATTCACCTATTCGAGCTCAAGGAAAGCCAAAATGAATTGAACTTTTCCATTTAAACAGGAAGCCATAGTTATATGTGCAAGATAGAGTAGGATTACTGAGCATAGATCTCCAGTGACAAAATTGGACTTGAAATTGTGCCTCCACAGGCCCAGATTTAACCTTTTCAAAGTTGTTTGCTATCTCCTGCAACAGATTGCTCAAGGCAGAGTGGTATGAGATTCACATTCAAGCATAATATGAGCATTTCTCAAGTAAAGGCTCCAAACCCTGTACATAATTTGTTTGCAAAATTGAAATTGATTGGGTAAATTGATACAAATTGCTGTTCGAGCACTTGAGAACAGAAATTTACCTGAAGTGTAAGAGGGTAATCAAACTTCATTTCTGAAAAACGAGTTCTCTCCAGGTAGCTGCTGCCCAATGCTTTTGCATCATGAGTAGCACTCTTCTGGGGCAATGAAGTCCTGTCAGTCCAGGATAGTTTGAAAAACGCAGCCAAGAAGTGTTGGAGTTGAATGGATAGAAATGTGCCGGCACATTGGATTAAGTTGGGAACATTGTTAAGTGATTCTGATCATATTGTATCGTGTTGTAAAGTTTCTCCAGGGTCCCTGGAGGAGATTACATTGTAACATTGTTGGATCAGCGGATTGAGGATGTAAGAAAGAAACAAGAAAAATTGCACCATCAAAATGGGAAGCCTTTAGAAATTTCTTGGTGAATTTCAGGAACCCAAAATGACATGAGGAAAATATGCATCAGTGCATCCTTGGTTAAAATAAATTATATGTGTGATTTCCAGAAATATAGAAATTTGACACCCATATTTGTGTAGAAAGAGGTGAGAATCATTTATTAATAGCTTAAAGTTTGGGTCTTTGCCTATATGGAACAATGGGAATTATTCATTTATGATCTTGGCCACCACCCTAGGCATTGGAAACATGCAAGGGGAATAAGTAAAGATCATTTGATAAGAAAACTGAAAAGATCAGGAATCCTTGTATCTTATATCAAGTGTAGAGTGATTATGATTTTCTTTGCATAGTGTTGCGTAATATTAACCAAATGAAATTTACATTAATTGATTCAGTTAAGATTAAAATCTTGGATAAGGTCATGAGGTCTCACAAGAGCCTGTTGAGAGTGAGAATTGAAGAAGCTAAGGATTTCTGAGATTGCTTCTATGGTTTAAACACACCGGCATTAAATGGTGGGAGGTCTTGTGGTGCTGTCCCCACCTCTGACCAAGAAGCTCTAGGCTTGAGTCCTTCTCCAGAACTTGATTGCCATTGAAGGTGGGTTCATAATGTGGCCAACAGATTGGGTATCAACCTGTAAATCCTTCCAATACACCGACCGCAGGTGATAAGAGTGGGGGAGTCTCCCAGTCAGCCTTATTCTGGGGTCTGCCGGGGTAGCATGATGGCACAGTGGTTAGCACTGCTGCCTCACAGTGCTAGGGACCTGGGTACGATTCCCAGCTTGGGTCACTGACTGTGGAGAGTCTGCATGTTCTCAAGGTGCTCCAGTTTCCTCCCACAAGTCCAAAAGGTGTGCTGGTTAGGTGCATTGGCCACACTAAATTTTCCCTCGATGTACCCAAACAGGCGCCAGAGTGTGGTGACTAGGGGATTTTTACAGTAACTTAATTGCAGTGTTAATATAAACCTACTTGTGACACTAATAAAAAATGTTTGATGTAAGTTGTAGCCACTGACAAGCTAGTGACCTGTTCCAGGAAACACCAGTGTGTGTTTTATTTGTCTCATGCAGCACTCGATGTGAGACAAAAAAAGAATATTCGTTGACTGCCATGCTTATGAAATAATGTAACACTGATGTTAAAGAGGGGATATCTGCCTTGGAAATCATGAAATTTGGGAAACAGTTTAAAATATAGTTCAGCCACTGTGGAAAAGAATTATGCAACGCGTAACACGGTGGCACAGTGGTTAGCACTGCTGCCTCACAGCTCCAGGGACACAGGTTCAATTCTGACCTTGGGTATCTGTCTGTGTGGTGTTTGCACGTTCTCCCGTGTCTGCATTGGTTTCCTCCAGGTGCTCTGATTTCCTCCCACAGTCCAAAAATGTGCCTGTTCGGTGGATTGGCCATGATAAATTGCCCCTTCGTGTCAGAGAGATTAGCAGGGTAAATACATGGGGTTACGGGATAGAGGCTGGGTGAGATTGTTGTTGGTGCAGTCTCGATGGGCCGAATGGCCTCTTTCCGCACTGGAGGGATTCCATGATGCGACGATAACATACACAGTCAAGCTCAGTGCACAAGCATGCATTGGACAAAATCAAAAATGTTGGTCATCGAGATTTCTGGGGTGGCTAAGGGTTAATAATCAAACTTCCTTGTATCTTATTGCAGGATGCTTTCCAATACAAACAGGATGGTTTGGAAGTGTCATAAAAAGAGAGCACAGCTTGTCTTGTGTTTTTAGTATCTGAAGTGTTATATATGAGAAAGCCTTATGCAAGGAAATAAGTGACAGCAATGGCATCAATCAAAGGTGATTAAAATATACCTTTGATGGCTAGTGTGATATAGGCAGAGGGATTTATTACCTCTAATATTGAATGATAAATGTTATTGAAACCTATTCTTCGAAGGATGCAGGAATAGTTAAGCCAGGAAGGCTTGTTTAAGAAAAATACGTTGGAGGAAAACAATTACAACTTTTTACAAGGAATGGATTGATTTCAATGGATTCAGGAACAAGGCGCAGGATTCTCCAGTCATTCATGCCAACAGGATCCTCCCATCCCGCTGCAATGAACGGAGATTTGTCTGAGCGCCAAATTCTCTGTCCTCTGGCAGTGGCGACGGGGTATGAGTGGCCAGAGAATTCCGGCCAAGAACATCATGCAGCTTTATCTATGACATGTACCTTTGATGTTGGAAAAATATGATGAATAAAGGAGCCTGATTTTCAATAGTCCTTCAGAGGACTGGGAGGATAGAATTAGGAAGTAAAGCTGCTCTCTCTCTGTACACAGTAAGAAGTTTAACAACACCAGGTTAAAGTCCAACAGGTTTATTTGGTAGCAAAAGCCACACAAGCTTTCGGAGCTCCAAGCCCCTTCTTCAGGTGAGTGGGAATTCTGTTCACAAACAGGGCATATAAAGACACAAACTCAATTTACATGAATAATGGTTGGAATGCGAATACTTACAACTAATCAAGTCTTTAAGAAACAAAACGTGAGTGGAGAGAGCATCAAGACAGGCTAAAAAGATGTGTATTGTCTCCAGACAAGACAGCCAGTGAAACTCTGCAGGTCCAGGCAACTGTGGGGGTTACAAATAGTGTGACATGAACCCAATATCCCGGTTGTTTTTAAACTCTCTCTGTACAGACAGGTTGATTACCTATCAGTTAGGTCAGTCGCCCATGCTGTGTGTGAATGAAGTCTGTTCCATCTACTCCAGCATCAAGTGTTTCCCACTGATTCAGAGAATGTTGTTGTGAACCACAGAGAAAGGAGAGTAACAGTTAACAAAATGTTCCTGAGAGCACTGTCTAGCTCTGTTTATTCCTGTGGTCAGTTAGGATTAAGAAAGGAAGGGCAAGAGTCTAGCAGCATTCTTTCCCAATAACTAAAATGTCTTGTGTCCAAAGTAAGTTAATTAAATGATGTCAAAAAAAGCAATAGGTAAATATTTTAGATCAACATGATTAACTGGTGAATTAAAAACGTAATGGGTGGAATTTTACGGCCTTGCTCATCCCGAAACAGTAAAATCCCATCCAAGGTCAACGGACCTTCCCATGATCCGCCCCTTGCCCTCTCTGATTCCCATGGTGGACGGGGCAGTAAAATTCCAGTGCTCCTACCTTTTCACCATGAATATGGAGTTGGGGATGTCAATTGTGACAAAAGGGCAGTTACTTTTGATGCAGGGAAATATTTGGAGATCTACTTTTTATTCATTCGTGGGACACGGGCGTCGCTGGCTGAGCCAGCATTTGTTGCCCATCCCTAGTTGTCCTTAAACTGAGTGGCTTGCTAGGCCATTTCAGAGGACAGTTGAGAGTCAACCACATTGCTGTGGCTCTGGAGTCACAAGTAGGCCAGACCAGGTAAGGACGGCAGATTTCCTTCCCTAAAGGACATTAGCGAACCAAATGGGTTTTTCCAACAATTGACAATGATTTCATGGTCACCAGTAGATTCTTAATTCCAGATTTTTTTTTATTGAATTCAAATTCCACCAGCTGCCATGGTGGGATTCAAACCCAGGTCCCCGGAACATTAGCTGAGTTTCTAGATTAACGATAATAGCACAAGGCCATCGCTTCCCCTTGGCTGCAGGAAATGCAGCCAAAAAAGCGGGTATTAAAGTAAAAGCAAATTACTGGCGATGTTGGAATCTGAAACAGAAAAACAGAAAATGCTGCAAAACCTCAGCAGGTCTGTGGAGAGAGAACAAAGCTAATGTTTCAAGACTGGACGACCCTTCATCAGAGTTCGGACACCTGATGATCTCACCTCCAAGGGGAGTTTGGAGGTGAGCGTGTAGCTCACTACAGGCCACCATTGCCTACCAGGGGTGAGGGGGTACCAGCAAGGGAGAACTGGTAAAGTACCTTGGGTTCAGTGGTGGAGGGCCGGGGGGTGGGGGGCTGAGATGGCAAAGAGTCAAGAGGTGAAGGATGAGGAGGACCTGGGACTGGGAACAGAATCCTAGGCTAGTGTGTTGGTTGGGTGTCCAGTAGACCCAGCCTGAAGCATCCACTAAGATGGATGGGGGAAGGGGGGGCAGTGGGGGGAGAATGTTGCAAGTTCACAACTGAGCATGTCAACCCTAATGGAGAGGCATAACAGCAATTATGCCATTTATTGCCATCTCTTCAGTCTAATAGCTAAGCCAATTATGTCCACTAACTCACCACTGATGTGTCTATCCCTACACCGTTCTCCAAGAGAGCATATGCCTTCCTCGGCAGAGGGTGAGGGCAAACAGGCTAAGCAGAGTCCCCCAATCTTGGATGCTGTGGCATCTTAACAGGGCCTCCCTTTGACTGGGTCGCATGCAGGGCCTTACAGGAAATAGGAGGGTTGCAAAAACTGTGGCCATTTGTTCAGGCTGAGAGGGGAAAGGGCGGTGTGGGGTTTTGTCCATTCCGGGAGCTTCTGAAAGAAAGGTCCTCAATGCGATGGCCAGCTCAGTAGTCAGTGTCTGTCGACACTGCTGCCAGGGGTGAATGGGCAATGGGTCGACCTTGGAGGCGAAAGCTCACAGTTAACTCTCTTTTCTCAATCAGAGAGTAACATGAGAGAGATGGAGACTTCTAACACATCAAGCAGGGAAAAGACGTCAATGGAGGCATCTGGCTCTCCAGTGGCAGAAGCAGAAACCCTATTGAGGAAGGGGTGACAGGGTCGGCTCTGTTGTTACAGGAGGGGCCCCAGAGGGCAGTTACTCAGATGTTTTTGAGGAAACAGAGCAGCTACAGGGTTGGCTCTTTGGGGACAAGGGCTACTGATTGAGGAGGTGGCTGATGATGCCTGTGTGGAGGTCACACAGTGTAGCTGAGGCCAAATACAACAAGGCTCATGCTGCTTCTCGCTCTTTGGTGGAGCAGACTATTGGGATGCTGAAGATGCATTTTAGGTGCCTAAAGCGGCCTGCTGGAGCAGACATGTCGTCGAGTCTGCAGAGGTTTTCACGCACTGTGGTCATTTGCTGCACCCTTTACAAACTGGTGCTTCAATAGGGTGAGGAATTGCCTGAGTAGAGATGGAGGAACAGCACGTTTGCTCTGTTGAAGGGGATGTCAAGGTGGATGTGGATGAGGAAGAGGTTCGCCATCTGACTGGATGACAGACGATTTCTGGCCTCCAGCACTCCTCTGTGTGCTGGCACCCTGGGATGTCCCTGCCTCTGCCTGCTGTGGATCAGAGAGAGTGAGGTGCTCACCAGTTTGTGATACTGAAGCCGCTCTAAAGCTAGGTCCCACCAAGGTGTGTGCCTCCCCGATGGTGCAGGGTGTGGGGGAAAGCTGTGACCGCTCCTCAATCTCCACTTCTGAGAACTGATCAGAGCTGGCCTCGGAGATGGACCCTTGGACCTGGCAGATGGAGCCCCTGGGCTGCTCCCTTGATATGGTTACAAGAGAAGGGAGATGTCATTAGTGTATGGCAGGGCATAACAATAGAGGCTACAGAGTTCATAACAGTTTGGTGTGATAGATGATGGTGTTCTGGGTCCTCACTTGGTTTATTGGCACCACCTCACCCTCAGCACAGGAGTATTTGCATTCCTTCCTGGCCAACTGGAGGGCTCTCTCCTCAAATCCTGAGAGGACTTTTAACTTGGGCATCCATCCACCCATTTGGATCCCACACTTTTGTTGTGAGCCAGCTTGTCCTGCACAGAAACAGATGGAGAGAGAGTAAGCAGGATACGTGCCAGGGAAGATGGTTGGATTGCCTGGCACATAGGGATGGTGAGTGGGAGCAGGACAGTGATGAGGAGACGATCCTCTGGAGAGACGAAGATGTGGGTGGGAGAGCGAGTCATGGCTTCCTTTGAGCTTGGCAGTGAGTGAGCTGACTGTGAATGAGTGATGGGTTTGTAAGTGCGTGAGGCAAGAGTGATAAGAGTGTCTTACCCTGGCAGAAAGGAGGAGATCGTTCATCCACTTCCTGCACTGGATGCCCATCCTTCTCTACAAGGAGCTGGCACTTACCAGCGCTGCCTCCCATACAGGGTTGGTGACGTTACTTGCGGGTCTCCCCCCTGTGGGTGGGTGCAGGTTGGCATGGTATCCAACAGCCTGGTGAGGGAGGCCTCCATAAATCGAGGGGCAGCCTTCTTTGCAGTCACCCTCTGCGTTGGACCTTGCTCAGGTGGCAGGGGAGCCCTGGGATGCTGTTTAGATGGAGCACCTCACCTACTGAACTGCTCGCCTTATGACAAGTGGGGTAATCAGAATCTGCCCACCACAAAGGCTGCATCAAATCCATAGAGAATGTTTTCTCTAACGTACCTAAAAATTGGACATGAAAACTCGCCACAGCGACTGGCTGGCTCAACGTTGCTTTTCCCACCCGCTATTGCCAAAATAATCTAGAAGGTTAAAGTGCACATGCACCAGCTTTGACAGCTCACATTCGATGAAACACTGCCAATATAAGCTCTGCGCCCTGTACAGCTGATGCAATTCTTTCCTTGGAGTAAGGATCTATCCCTTACTCCTGCAAATGTGGCATATGTCACCTCTACTTTCTCAGGAGCCTAAGGAAATGCAGCATGCCCATTACGACTCTCACCAATTTTTCAGATGCACCATAGAAAGCATCTTTTCTGGTTGTATCACAGCTTGGTATGGCTCCTGCTCTGTCCAAGACCACAAGAAACTTCAAAGGGTTGTGAACGTAGCCCAGTCCATCACGCAAGCCTTCCATCCAGTGACACTGTCTACACTTCCCGCTGCCTCGGAAAACCAGACAGCATAATTAAGGACTCCACGCACCCCGAACTTGCTCTCTTCCACCTTCTTCCGTCAGGAAAAAGATACAGAAGTCTGAGGACATATACCAACGACGCAAGAACAGCTTCTTCCCCGGTGCCATAAGACTTTTGAATGAACCAACCTCGTATTAAGTTGATCTCTCTCTATACCCTAGCTATGACTGTAACACTACATTCTGCACTCTCTCCTTTCCTTCTCTATGAACAGTATGCTTTGTCTGTATGGTGCGCAAGAAACAATACTTTTCACTGTATGCCAATACATGTGACAATAATAAACCAAATCAAAAAAATATGTCTATTGCCTGAACATCTGTGAGCTGCATACTGGGGTTCAAGAGAAGGAAGTCTTTAAGCGAGGGAAACTTCACTTCTCCAGGAAAAGTTATCGCTGTTCCTGATGTTGCAAACAATTCTGAATGAAAGATGGTACCTGCTTTTGTAACCAGCAGTATGTCATCTACAAATGGCACATGGGCACTCTTTTATGATTTTTATTGTGAAACCCATGCAAAACTGTCAAACCACTTGGCTCCTTCACCTCCTCATATGGCACGATTCAAGTATCATCAACAACAAAGGAGCATCAAAGAAAATATTGATAGGGGGAAAATATTCACAGTGTGGGTGCTTCATCCACAGTAAATTCAACCTTGAAGCTTTTGAAATGTAATCTAAATGTTTACATGATGCCAGTAGGTGCCAGAGTGTAGACTCATTATTCCCCCAGAACACTATACCCACTATGGATCCATCAGACACTATGGATCCATCAGAAAGAGCTCACTCCATATGTGAAGCTTCACAAAACAACACATGTATTTGTACATATATAATATTTGATCTCCTGAAGGATTACTAGTGGATAACACCAAACAAGAACGTGTGACTCAATCTGGAATGGTCTGCCCACTTTCCCAATTCCATAATCTTCCTATTTCTGTCTAATTTTGTCTGTTTTATGGTTACCCATGCACTGTTTATCTTTTTCCTTCCCTTCCTTTTTGTTTGATTCTTTTTGCTTCTCACACATATACTTCCCCGAGAATGTTCTGATATCGGTGCAATTTACCCTCGAATGGTTGGAAACAGGATTCTGCAATGGAAGTGCAGAAATGAATTCATCAAATCATAGAATCCCTACAGTGCAGAAGGAGGCCATTTGGACCATTGAGCCAATACCGACAACAATCCCACCCAGATCCTATCCCCATAACCTCACATATTTACCCTGCTTGTCACTAAAAAGCAATTTGGTATGGCCAATCAACCTAACCTGCACATCTTTGGACTGTGGAAGGAAAGCAGAGCATCCGGAGAAAACCCACGCAGAAAACATGCAAACTCCACACAGACAGCGACAGGCCGGAATTGAATCCGAGTCCCTGATGCTGTGAGGCAGCAGGGCTAACCACTGTGCCACCATGCTGTCCAGCCAATGTTGAGTACTAGTCACGTTGCAGCCCTCAGGATTCAACATTGAGTTCAACAACTTTAGACTATGACCTTTCTCCTCCAACTTAACCTTTTGTTATAAATCCCAAACATTTTTTGCCCCAATGCCAAAATTCTCCTACCTCTCCCCCACCAGGCCATTTGTCAGCTGTTCTTAATTCTGCTACATATTTGTTGTAACCTGTTCGTGCTGCCGTTAGTCACTGATCTTCTACTCTGTTCCTCCCTTTCTTATACAGTATATAATCCAACATATTTCTCCCCCTCTTCAGATCTGAAGAAATCATAGAAACCCTACAGTACAGAAAGAGGCCATTCAGCCCATCGAGTCTGCACCGACCACAATCCCACCCAGGCCCTACCCCCATATCTCTACATATTTTACCCGCTAATCCACGCATCCCAGGATACTAAGGGGCAATTTTAGCATGGCCAATCAACCTAACCCGCACATCTTTGGACTGTGGGAGGAAACCGGAGCACCCGGAGGAAACCCACGCAGATATGAGGAGAATGTGCAAACTCCACACAGACAGTGACCCAAGCCGGGAATCGAACCCAGGTCCCTGGAGCTGTGAAGCAGCAGTGCTAACCACTGTGCTACCGTGCCGCCCCACATTATCATGTCACATTATCAAGAAGTCATATAGATTCAAAATGTTAACTCTATTTTCTCCCCCTACAGATGCTGTCAGACCTACTGAGCTTTTCCAGCATTGTTTCAGATTCCAGCATTTCGCTTTCACTTCCAGTCAACGTACTGAATCCATTTCATTATCTGTTGTATAATTCTGTGTCGCTGCAGGTGCAGATTTGGGAATGTGTAGGAGGGAACATGTGATTTCACTGGAGGGGGTGCAGAGGATGCTGCTTGGAATGGAACATTTAGGTTAGGAGTAGAGGTTGGGGAGGCTTGGATTGTTTTCGTTGGAGCAGAGAAGACTGAGGGGCGACCTGATCGAGATGTACAAGTTTATGAGAGACATGGACAGAGTGAATAAGGAGCAGCTGTTCCCCTGGGTTGAAGGGTAAGTCACAAAGCTGCCAAGTAGGGTGGTGGAGGCAGGCACGCTGACATCGTTTAAGACTTACCTGGATAGTCACATGAGCAGCCTGGGAATGGAGGGATACAAACGATTGGTCTAGTTGGACCAAGGAGCGGCACAGGCTTGGAGGGCCGAAGGGCCTGTTTCCTGTGCTGTACTGTTCTTTGTTCTTTGTTCTATAGGTTCAAAGTGAGGGGCAGGAGGCTTAAGGTGGATGTGAGATAAAACTTTTTTACCCAGGGGGTGGTGATGGTCTGGAATGCACTGCCTGGGAGGGTGGCAGAGGCAGGTTATCTCACATCCTTTAAAAGTTTCTGGATGAGCACTTGGCACATCATAACACTCAGGGCTATGGGCCAAGTGCTGGCAGATGGGTTAAGGTGGGAGTTCAGGTGTTTTTAATGTGTTGGTGCAGACTCAATGGACCGAAGGACTTCTTCTGTGCTGTATGATTCTATGATTCTATACTGATGAAGGAAGTAGAAAACTGTGTACAAGCAAAACTTGAAAGTTAATGAAAAATTATGGGGGAATGTAACAAGAGGATGATGGAAAATCTGAAAGAGCTCAAAAGGCAAATCTTTGCAAGGCAGAATGAAGAGTTGAATTAAGAGGTGGGGGACAAAAATGAAGTGAAGAAAACTCTTCAAATGCCTTCAGTAAGGAAACCCACCAACAGAATACAGGGAGTACATTGACACAAAAGCTCATGTGAGTCTTAGTACCAACAAGTGTGATGATACTGCACCTTTAAGAAATGTATTTTTATCATGCCTCTTATAAGGGTAATGCTTAAAATTCACTTCTGTTTGACACGGTGTCAATTTGTCTGCACAAGGCAGTTCAAGGCAGTTGAGAATACAGGATGATGATTGGTTTTAGCCAGGAATGTATTTGATTTAATCTGATTTAATGCATTTTTGTTTATTTGGGTTTTCCCCTGGGGTTTCAGAGTAGGGTTTTCATTAGGTTGATTGACAGAGGCAGAGTCATGTGAATGGGTGGAGTTACGCTTGCAAGAAAACACGCAGTTCTCTTTGATTTTCAAACTTTAACAGGTACAAGCACATAAACCTATGATGTTTGCTAACTGATTTTGAAAAGGCGTTTAAGTCTATCAGAGGAATATTGCTTCCATTGGACCTAATAGAGATAGATCAGCAGTTAAGAATTGTATCTTGTCATGTTTAAGCATTGCGCAACTGGTAAAAGTTAAGCTAATTCCTTCATTATAGTAAAGGAACATTTTTGAGCTCATTGTCAAAGGTTAAATGAAATTTTTTATGATAAAATCTTCCAAGTGCATCAATAGAATCACACCTGGAGTGAAACACATTATCCTCACACTAATTCCATAACAAAAAAAATCATTGGGGTTTAGTTGGGTTTCATAACATACTTTGGGGTATCTGATCCACACCTTAACATGAGAAGGAGGCTATTCAGCCCATCAAGTACGTTGGAGCTCTTTAATTCTAATTACAGAGTTCAGTGAACAGGAGCATTTAAATAACTGAGAAGCAACACTGGAATGTCTTCAGCACATGCTTTGCGTATTAAGAAAGAAAAATGTGACATTTTCCAGACATCAGTCTAGAATTTGAGAGAATACTGGACATGGTTTGCAACTTGTGTACGATGAGGAATTATCTGAAGTCAGGATAAATAAATTTCAGATCACTTGTGATGATTTAAAATATTAAATTTGAACATTTAAAAATAAAAAAAGTAACATTCAAAGTCATACGAACACCTTTACACAGTTATTACTCTACAAATATTTCTGAAAAGATACTGGATTAAATAAACACAGAGCTAAACGTCCTTTTGATGGCAACTGTCCTTATAGATTTTCTTATCTAGAAGAATTCTAGTAACATTACCATACAATGTCTTGGTGCTCTTAGGGGAAATCTTATTTCCTCTGGGAGTGGCAGCAAACTGAGTTTCACAAGTCACTTTTGTGGTCAAGATCACACAGCCACACCACAACAGCTTTCAGTCTAATTTTAAATATGTTTCTTCCCTTTGATCTTCCACGCTATTGTTCCAACAATTCCGTAAAAGTTCCTCTTTCCAGAAATGATCAGCCTTATTTTTTATTATTTTGTGGTTACTATATTTAAAAAGCAATCTTACTATTTTGCCTCATATATTTACGACCTCACAGCTGTATGTTTCCTTTGAAATCCAAATCAACTTGGGGGCGGCACGGTAGCACAGTGGTTAGCACTGCTGCTTCACAGCTCCAGGGACTTGGGTTCGATTCCTGGCTTAGGTCACTGTCTGTGCGGAGTCTGCACGTCCTCCTCATGTCTGCGTGGGTTTCCTCCGGGTGCTCTGGTTTCCTCCCACAGTCCAAAGTTGTGTGTGTTAGGTGGATTGGCCATGCTAAAATGCCCCTTAGTGTCCTGAGATGTGTAGGTTAGAGGGATTAGTGGGTAAATGTGTAGGGATATGGGGGTAGGGCCTGGGTGGGATTGTGGTCGGTGCAGACTTGATGTGCCAGATGGCCTCTTTCTGCACTGTAGGGTTTCTATGATTCTATGAACTTTAAAATCACTTTTCTTATCTACCTAATGTAAATTGGTGATCAAGTTGCTTTCCTGGACCTCTGTCCATCACCATTTTAACCACTTGCCTTCATAGAATCCCTACAGTGGAGGTGGAGGCCATTTGGTCCATCAAGCCTGCACCAATAACAATCCCGTGCAAGCCCTATCCCTATAACTCCATATATTTATCCTGATAATTCCCCTGACACTATGGGGCAATTTAGCATGGCCAATCCACCTAACCCGCACACCTTTGGACTGTGGGAGGAAACTGGAGCACCTGGAGGAAAGCCATGCAGACACGGGGAAAACGTACAAACTGCACACATTCACCTGAGGCTGGAATTGAACCCAGGCCCCTGGCGCTGTGAGGTAGCAGTGCTAACCACTGTGTCAGCGTGCCGCCCAAACCCCTGATTGATGTTTTGGCCTATGTAACCTAACTGTCTCCAGTTTAATTAAACCAGCCACACACATACTCACACAGGCTTATTTCCTATTATCTGGCAATGGGCAGGATTCTCCGAATAACTGAAGTGAACGAACGCTTGGCTGAGCGCCAAATTCTCTGTTTTCTCTGGCAACGGCGGAGGGGCATGAACGGCCGGAGAATTCCAGCCAATATGACATTGATATTGCAAGTAAAATTAAGGACTCAGTTTCCTCACGCATGGTTGCCCGTAGCAGCAGATTCTGCTGGTAAAGGTGACAGCATCTGTGTGATTTTGAGTTCACATTTAAGCTTTTTTTGAGTCTTCAATAAAAAAACAAAGACAGATTGGGAGAGAAGGGAGACTTTCACTTTGTGACTGTGACCAATGTACTGTCTGCAGCTTTACCCCTCTGCCACATGACATCCCAACCTTAATTTCTGATTGGGCATGGAATACTCCTCCGCTGATCTAATTGTTTGCCTTCCAGCTGGTCAGCTGCTAATTGGCTGTCCAACACTTAATTTGATGATCAGAGACAGCAGGAGCAGAGCTGAGAGGGTCACTCAGTTTCCATTCCACGTCCCTCAACCTGCCAAAAAATATAAAATCCAACCCCAATTTCCAAAGCGATGTACGCTCCTCCATTTCAACTACCTTACATTAATGTGGATAATTCTAATTTATCGAGCAAGGCGGCAGCCAATATGTACTGGGTCAGGCATCTTTGTTCTTTGGGCATAAATCTTTCTGTGTTGTAACAGCTTTGAGAAAGTGTGATCCTATGCATGCATGCTTACTGTATAACTTTTTAGGTATGTCAACATATAATTGGGGATTTCTTTGATGATAAATTAATTCAGATCTGTATTTGTTTTGAACAAAGATCTAATTATGCATCCGTTTGGCTGTTGGAATTGAATGATCTTAGTCCAGAGGTTAATATAAGGGGGCACTGGTTTGTGAGACTTGCCACTGCATGTCTAAGTTTTATCATTTAAAATGAATGCGAGGCAAATTGCAAATGTGAGCTGCTAATACCACAGCAAGGGAACTGTGACATCTGGGAACTGAGTGAATAGGTGGAGCAACTGTGCATCCTCCTAACCAAAGAGTTGGCATAAATGGGCCTTTTTCTGGTTTTCCAAGCAGTGACTAGTAGGGTACCATGGGGATCTGTGCTGGGACCCCAACTATTGACATTATACATTCATGATTTGGAAGAAATGTATTATCTCCAAATTTGTGGATGATACAAAGTTGGATGGGAGGGTGAGCTGTGAGGAGGATGTAGAGATGTTTCAGCATGATTTGGACAGGCTGAGTAAGTGGGCATAGTAAGAGGTTTAACAACACCAGGTTAAAGTCCAACAGGTTTATTTGGTAGCAAAAGCCACACAAGCTTTCGGAGCTCCAAGCCCCAGGTGCTTGGAGCTCCGAAAGCTTGTGTGGCTTTTGCTACCAAATAAACCTGTTGGACTTTAACCTGGTGTTGTTAAACTTCTTACTGTGTTTACCCCAGTCCAACGCCAGCATCTCCACATCATAAGTGGGCATATGCATGGCAGATAAATGGTGGATAAATGTGAGGCTATTCACTTCGGTAGCAATAATAGGAACACATATTATTATTTGAATGGCTGTAAATTTGAGGGAGGTGGATACTCAGCGAGACCTTGGTGTCCTCGTGCATCAGCCGCAGAAAGTAAGGCTGCAGGTACAGTAGGCAGTAAAGAAGGCAAATGGTGTGTTGACCTTCATAGTAAGAGGATTTGAGTATAGAAATAGGGATGTTTTACTGCAATTCTGTAGGATGTTGGTTAGGTCACACCTGGAGCAGTGTGTGCAGTTTTAGTGTCCTTACCTGAGGAAGGTTGTTGTTGCTATAGTGGGAGTGTAGCGAAGGTTTACCAGGCTGATTCATGGGATGGCAGGTCTTTCATATGAGGAGAGATTAAGTTGGTTAGGGTTATATTGATCGGAGTTTGGAAGAGTGAGGGGATCTCATAGAAACTTATAAAATTCTAACAGCATTAGACAGGATAGATTCAAAAAGAATGTTCCTGATGATGGGGGAGTCCAGAACTAGGAGTCAAATTTTGAGGATAAGGGGGAAAACCTTTTAGAACTGAGGTGAGGAGAAATTTCTTCACCCAGAAAGTGGTGAATGTGTGGAATTCACTACCACAGAAAGTAGTTGAGACCAAAACGTTGTGTGATTTCAAGAATAAAGTAGATGTATATCTTGGGGCTAAAAGGATCAAGGGATAGGGGGGAAAGCGGAATCAGGATATTGAATTTGATGATCAACACATGACCACAATGAATGACAGAGCAGGCTCAAAGGGCCGAATGGCCCACTCCTGCTTGTAGTTTCTGTTTTCATGTTTTAATCAGATTGAATGATTGTGAAACGAATCAGTGCAGGCAGTGGAAATGTAAATAAGAGTGGGTGACTTCAACAGTAAATCAATTACAGAGCGAGCGACAATGGGTAAGAAACAAAAAATGGGATAAGGGAAAGAAAAAGAGACAGAAATGAAGAGAAAAGATATCAGATTTAAAATGTGACCTTTTACATGTTTACTGTCACCAACAATGAAAATAAATAAAAATTGGGCAGCACGGTGGTTAGCGCTGCTGCCTCACATTGCCAGGGACCCGGGTTTGATTCCCGGCTTGGGTCACTGTCTGTGTGGAGTCTGCACGTTCTCCCCCATGCCTGCGTTCAGTTTCCTCCGGGTGCTCCGGTTTCCTCCCACAGTCCGAAAAGATGTGCTGGTTAGGGTGCATTGGTCGTGCTAAATTCTCCCTGAGCATACCCGGACAGGCACCGGAGTGTGGCGACTAGGGGATTTTCACAGTAACTTCATTGAAGTGTTAATGTAAGCCCACTTGTTACACTAATAAACAACTTATAAACTTAATAGTTCACTTTCAGTGCCAGAGTAATTGACTGTCAGTAATTAGAAACATAGAAACATAGAAGATAGGAGCAGGAGGAGGCCATTCAGCCTTCGAGCCTGCTCCGCCATTCATTAAGATCATGGTTGATCATCCAACTCAATAGCCTAATCCTGCTTTTTCCTCATTACCTTAGATCCTATTTGCCCCAAGTGTTATATCTAGCCGCTCTTGAATACATTCAATATTTTGGCATCAACTGCTTCCTGTGATAATGAATTCCACAGGCTCACCACTCTTTGGGTGAAGCAATGTCTCCTCATCTCCGTCCCAAATGGTCTACCCTGAATCCTCAGACTGTGACCCCTGATTCTGGACTCCCCCACCATAGAAACATCCTCCCTGCATCTATCCTGTCGAGACCTGTTAGAATTTTATACATCTCTATGGGATCCCCCCTCATTCATCTGAACTCCAGCAAAAACAATCCTAACCTAGTCAATCTCTCTTCATACATCAGTCCCGCCATCCCTGGAAACAGCCTGGTAAACCTTCACTGCACTCCCTCGAGAGCAAGAACAT
The DNA here is from genome assembly GCF_964213995.1 of Mustelus asterias. Lineage (NCBI taxonomy): Eukaryota > Metazoa > Chordata > Chondrichthyes > Carcharhiniformes > Triakidae > Mustelus > Mustelus asterias. Next base: position 10,939,064 of record NC_135827.1, on the reverse strand, counting down.
CCTTCTTCAGAAAAGGAGACCAAAACTGCACACAATACTCTAGGTGTGGCCTCACCAAGGCCCTGTACAGTTGCAACAACAATCCCTGCTCCTGTACTCGAAACCTCTCGCAACAAAGGCCAACACGCCATTAACACTTAACATACCATTAAATGTCTAGTTAGAGCTGAATTTACAACACATTTTATAGTGAGATTAGTTCACAACTACTGCATAAATACAGCAAGTTCACACCATTCAAAGCAGTTCATTGTTGATCAAGGCTGCCAGCAAGATGCCATGGAGTGATGCCAATCTGACAACCATCTTTTGGATCTTGGTAATTAAATGCACATCTGCTTCTTGCCTGAAATTGTGGTACCATCTGCAGTTAAACAATAACTGGCACAATTAACCTCATCATTACCTCGAGAAAAAATCTGACCTAATATTCTCTTAGCACCATTAAGTGCACTATTAAATGTTCCAAGCTGACTGATCCAAGCTGAAGCAGCTAAGATTGGAGGTTGAGAGCAAAGGTGAAGCTGTTGATCTTTTAATCAATAATGGCAACTCCTGTTATTGTTTAAGCGTTGTTTTGTTATTACAAACTCTAAAGCATAAGAGTAATGCAACCGTGTGAAAGGAAATCAAAATTTCAGTGCTGGAAGGTAGGGGAGGACAGTTGATGAACAGGTAGGAGAGGTGATGACCTAGTGGTATTATCACTAGACTATTAATCCAGAAAACTCAGCTAATGTTCTAGGGACCTGGATTCGAATCCCACCATGGCAGATGGTATAATTTGAATAAAATAAAATAATCTGGAATTAAGCATCTACAGATGACCATGAAACCATCGTCGATTGTCGCAAAAATCCATCTGGTGCACTAATGTTCTTTAGGGAATGAAATCTGTTGTATTTACCTGGTCTGCTCTGCCTGTGACTCCAGAGCCACAGCAATGTGGTTGGCTCTCAACTGCCCTCCAAGGACAACTTGGAATGGTCAATAAATGCTGGCCAGCCAGTGACGCCCATGTCCCATGAATGAAGAAAGAAAGCGAGTTGAATTTTTATGCTAAGTATGCAGATACTGATTTTCAGTATAGCCTGTTCATATTTTATGTTTTAATGTTGTCTTTAAGAATTTAAATATGCACTGATTAATTATGCAAAATTTTGTTGCATGAACACTTTGATCAAATGATGAATTCGCCACTTAACTCTCATTCATTATAGACTATGTTTGAGTTCTTCCTCCTCACCAGCACTCTGGTGCCCTTTATTTGATACGTACTTTTCAGAGGCATAATACATGGATTTCAGTTATTTTAAGAATGCTTTGCCTAGATTGCACATTGCATTGTGTTTACCCTTCAACTTCTATTTTACCTAAATGCTGTGTTTAACCGGTTTTGTGCCACAGTACAATTTAAAGAGTAAAATACATTTTTGAAGTTAAAACAGGATACATAATTCTGTGGGAGTGGAGCATCTCAAAATTTGCACCGTTAGTGTAACATGTCCTACCCCCTTCTGTTCAAAACCTTTTGCACCTTTTACGATCACAGCTGATGTTATTGCAGAGCTCGCCAGATCCCAGAGTGAAGTCAGTCAGATCATGAACTCTTATACTTCCTGTGAAAATGAGGAGGAAAAGCTACTGACCTTAAAAGCATAGGATTCCAGTAACACCTTTATAATTTTAAAAAGTAGGTTTATTAAAAAGAAAAAAAAATAACCGAAGATAAAAGTTACACAGTTAAAACCCCCTTGCAGAACAGCCCATAAAGATAAACATACACAATTTAAATACCTTTTTGGCAACAGCTTCTTATAGATTTTAACTATAAAAATCCAGCAAATATTACACAAGTCAAGGAATTGTTGTCACTTTAAGAAGAGTACACCTCACAACTTCTCCAATATTTCCACTCTGATGTGGAATTCTAAAAGAAGGTCCAGATCAAACTTTCCTGAAACGAAGGCCGCGATTCTCCCAAAAGCGCTGAAATGGGAAAACTGTTCTAGATCCCAATTGTTTTGTCAGTTCAGATTCTCACTTGAATCTCCGCACTCGTGAATATCATTAAAAACTCAGGGGGGCGGGGCCTATTCGCGCCAGAGTCTGACAGCTCTGGAACTCTGCACATGCGCAGTGGTCCCGATCTGTCAGTCTCCCCCCATTTGCTGGCCTGCTCGATCTCTGGGCAGCCCAGAGCCCCCGCAGTGCTGCCCCTCCAGCCCCCCTCAAGGCCTGATCGCGGCCCCTACAACAATTCCTGGGCCAGCCCTGACCCACCCCCGCCCTGGAGCACCCCAACGTCCAGCCCACCCCCCCCCAACAGTGGTGACCCCCCACCCCCCTCACCCCAGCAGACCCCCCCCTCACTGATCCCCCCCAAGGTCAGACCATCCCCCAGGAGGCAGGACCCCCCCCATAAGGTCATCCGCCAGCCCGCCCCAATCGCTGTGCTCCCTCCATCCCAGACCAACCCCAATGCAGAGCGGCAGCGGGACACCCCACCCCCACCATTCACCCCTGGGCCCTGCCCACAATAGGCCCCACCTCCATGGCACTGCCCAATGGTGCCTCCTGGGCATGGGCACTTTGCACCTTGGGCAGTGCCGGGAGGCATAGACTGGCACTTCCAGGGTGCCCATGCCCAGGAGGCACCACCCTCCGCTGCCGAACCCCCTGGGGGGCCCCGATTGCCCCCCTTCATTTCAGCGGGATCTCTCACTAGTTCCCCGAATGTGGGGAGCTGCTCTAAACCCCGTCGGAATGAAGCCATCCTGGCGGGGTGGGAGATTCAATCGAGACTGGTAATTTCCTGATAATTAGATGTAAAACATATTTTAAAAAGATTCAAATTACTTACCTGCCTTCCTGCCGGTTTCCAGCATGGTCTGGCCTGCTACTACTTGCCGGCTCTGGGAGATGTGCATGCGTTCCTGGCGCATGCGCAAATCCTGGAACAATGCTGGCAACACGCATCTCCCAGCCCAACTCCCCAGAAAAGTTGCAGGTCACGATGAGAGAATCGCGGCCTAAGATTCTCCTGGTTGCTTCCAATTCAATGCCTTTATACTTCTCAGCATCCCACCCAAAGAGGCTAGTCATATGGAGTTTCCCTCACATTAACTCAACTCAGTTTAACATCCCTTTTCTTAAATATCCTTTCCCCTTTTTATCGCATGTTCCATTGTCCTTAAACACCTCTTTAGAACTCACCTTCTCCAAATATAAAAATCTTTCATGGTTTCTAATTTGCCTCTACGTTTGGGTCAATAAAAATTAATATACTTTCCCTGTTTACTCATGAAACATCTGCAAGATGCAAATGTTCCTTTTCACCTCTGAATTCCTTATGAAATTCAACAGTTGAAAAACCAATTTCCCCACTTATCTCACAATGCAAATTTCAAGATCCAAACTATTTGCTTGGAAAGAAAACACATGATGACTTCTTACTACAAATGCACAAATTTAACATCTTTAACCTTTCGTCGCTTAGACCTCACAGACAACCTGTCTCTCGTAACTTTCCACCTGATCAATTAACTCTGCTCACACACACACACACACACACACACACACTCACACAGAGAACCCCACAGAAAACATAACCAGAAAATTATAAAAATACATACTTTTGTCACAACCTGAAATTGCTGAAACAGCAAGGGGACAGTAGTGTGGCCAGGACAATGGGACATCTAAAACTCAGTCAATAATCGCACCAATAATCTACATTCTTTACCAATAAAATTTAATCCTGGAGAAAGCAACAGAAGAATGATGGAAAAGGAAGGCAAATCGGAATGGATGAATTAAAGTTAAGGCAGGGAGAGCAAAAGAGGAAAAGAAAGATTGGACTAAAAAGGAAGGAAAAGAGACAAAAATAAATTTTCTTGTCATTCTTTCAGAGACCAGCATTTATCGCCATCCTTAATTGTCCTTGATGAGGCATTGATGATTTTCCTTCTTGAACCACTGCAGTCCATGTGGTGTAGGAACACAGATGGTGCTGCTTGGGCGGGAGTTCCAGGATTTTGATCCAGCAACAGAGAAGCTATATCAATATAATACCAAGTGAGGATGATGAGTAGCCTGGAGGGGAACTTGCAGATGGTGGTATTCCAATGCATGTGTCCTTACAGGTGGTAGAGGTCACAGGTTTGGAAAGTGATGTCAAAGGAAAAATAAGGAAAGGTTTTTAAAATATTCAATGTCACATTTTTAAAATTGGTAATAATAACTTACTGCTTGTAGGGATGAGACTCAAAGGTATAAATTGTTCAATTCCTGGTTTCGCAACGTTGATTGAAATTGCATTGACAATTATCACATAATTAAAAATGTGACTTTGGTATTAATTATGATCGCTAAATTTCTGTGGCAGGTTTAATGTGTATTTAACGTGCAAATATAGCAAGTTTTAAAATATAACGGGAAGTTAAGATGTCATTCATGTGGAGCAGAATGAAGTCGCACAAATCGACCAGCAACATCTGGAGACTTGCAGCTCACACTGTCTCTCTCTTCATTGGCCAAACTTGCTGACCGATTTGTATATTTCTAACGCATGTGTCATTAACTTGTTAATTTTCCAGAATGCCCAACCGGCATTAAGGATTTTGACGCTTCAGATAAGAGCCTAATTTTATTTGTCTTTTCTTGCTGAGATTTCAACATTTATGGGAAATTAATTTGGAAATCAGTACACAACTCAACAACAGTAAGGAATGCTGTAATCAAAATAGATAAAGCCACTCTTTTGCTATTTCAACAGCACCTGTGTCAATTTCACTTTCATGTCATACGATCAAAACCAGTTCCAGAGACCGGCGAGCGAACTGTGCTCAAGCCAATTGACTATGCATTTGGTCAATGTAAAAAGCAGGAGAATGGGCTTGAGAACCTTATCAGCCATGATTGAATGGCAGAGCAGACGCGACAGGCTGAATGGCCTAATTCTGCTCCCATATCTTATGGTCTTAACCAATGCAATAAAGCATTACGATTCATGCAGGATATGATCTTTCGCCGTAAACTTTAGTGGAATAAAATGTAGTTCAGTCCAAATCCTATGCTAATTGTGTGTCTATACAGACCTGTTTTCAATGGACTTTGTGATTCAATGGATTGTCATGTCGCATATTGTGATTGTTATGTCTATTCTTGTCTGCCTTGTGACGCACCAGTCGAATTCGATACAAACTTTTCAAAACCAGTGTAACCATCTCCCAATTCTGCGAATGACAACTATGCATAACTATGACACAATGACAAAGCTTTGAGTATGTAATATGATAGGGTTCAAATCACACAAGAAAGCTGGTCAAAATAATAATGTGTTTACAGTGTCTTCTCAACATCTTGCCGTGTTAGCCTCTGTGCTTTGCACCATGTAAAATGCACAGTGCTATTTTTATTCTGTATGTATACTAACCTCCGAAACAAAATGTTCGATCTATTTTCTTTCGGGCAATTCAGATGAGAGGATGAAAAAGGAGGTAATTTACTTCGGAGCCTGCACTGACTGCTCTGTAACAAACATCAGGGGTTGCATGGAAGGCTGGTAATGATTTGCTGATTTTTCTTACCAGACTGTTAGAGCACAGAGCCACCACACAGCACTCCTTCCAATTAGCACAGTCAAGATCAGGAATTACAAACTATTTACAGCACAGAAACAGACCATTCGGTTTAACAGGCTAGGCTGGTATTTATGCTCCATGGGTACCTTCTCCTCTCCTCTTCATCAATGTCCATCAATGTATCATTCTATTATCTTTCTTCCCAATATGCTTATCCAGCCTCCCCTTAAATGCCTCTTTGCTACTTGTCTCAACCACTCACTGTGGTGGTGAGTTCATCGGCCATGCATGGGATTATCATAATAACTGGAATCCAACATTTTGTGGGCAAGCACATCATATTGCATCTGCGGAACAAAACAGGACATTTTCGTATTTTATCTCATATAATTTGGGATAGACTAGGGAAGTCTAACTGAAAGTTAACTTCAGCCAGCTGAATCTCTGGAGAATGTCATATTGGTTCTGTGGGCAATGCATGGCCACCAGCCTATTTAAACTAAAACACATGGTGGCACTGTGGTTAGCATTGCTGCCTCACAGCACCAGGGACCCGGGTTCGATTCCCAGTTTGGGTCACTGTCTTCCCGCACATTCTCCTCGTGTCTGCTTGGTTTCCTCAGGGTGCTCCGGCTTCTTCCCACAGTCCAAAGATGTGAGGGTTAGGTTGATTGACCATGCTAAATTGACCCTAGTTTCGGGGGGATTAGCAGGGTAAATATGTGGGGTGACGGGGATAGGGTTGGATTGTTGTTGGTGCAAACTCAATGGGCCAAATAGCCTCCTTCTGTACTGTAGGGATTCTATGATTCTACATGTAGCTAGATGGAGCATGTAGCAGGAATCATTAAGGGAATGGTTAGAGCATTGTTCGATCCAAATATCACTATTTTATCTCAGAAGGTAAGAACATAAGAACATAAGAAATAGGAGCAGGAGTAGGCCATCTGGCCCTTCGAGCCTGCCCCGCCATTCAACAAGATCATGGCTGATCTGAAGCGAATCAGTTCCACTTACCCGCCTGCTCCCCATAACCCTTAATTCCCTTATCGATCAGAAAACTATCTACCCATGATTTAAACATATTCAATGAGGAAGCCTCCACCACTTCAATGGGCAGAGAATTCCAGAGATTCACTACCCTCTGAGAGAAGAAGTTCCCCCTCAACTCTGTTCTGAACTGCCCCCCCCCTTATTTTGAGGCTGTGCCCTCTAGTTCTGGTTTCCCTTCTAAGTGGAAAGAATCTCTCCACCTCTACCCTATCCAGCCCCTTCATTATCTTATATGTCTCTATAAGATCACCCCTCATCCTTCTAAACTCCAACGAGTACAGACCCAATCTGTTTAATCTCTCCTCATAAGCTACACCCCTCATCTCCGGTATCAACCTGGTGAACCTTCTCTGCACTCCCTCCAAGGCCAATATATCCTTTCGCAAATAAGGGGACCAAAACTGCACACAGTACTCCAGTTGCGGCCTCACCAGTGCCTTGTACAGTTGCAGCAAGACCTCCCTGCTTTTATATTCTATTCCCCTCGCGATAAAGGCCAACATTCCATTCGCCTTCTTGATCACCTGCTGCACCTGCAGACTGAGTTTTTGCGATTCGTGCACAAGGACCCCCAGGTCCCTCTGCACAGTCGCACGATGTAATTTTTCTCCATTTAAATAATATTCCAATTTACTATTATTTCTTCCAAAGTGGATAACCTCACATTTGCTAACGTTATATTCCATCTGCCAGATCCTCGCCCACTCGCTCAGCCTATCCAAATCTCTCTGCAGACTTTCCGCGTCCTCCGCGCAATTCGCTTTCCCACTCATCTTCGTGTCATCAGCAAACTTGAATACCCTAGATTCAGTCCCCTCCTCCAGATCATCTATGTAAATGGTAAACAATTGAGGCCCCAGCACCGATCCCTGCGGCACGCCACTGGTCACCAACTGCCAACCAGAAAAGCACCCATTTATCCCAACTCTCTGCTTCCTGTTAGATAGCCAATCCCCAATCCACGCCAACACCTTACCCCTAACTCTGTGTACCCCAATCTTCTGCAGCAACCTTTTGTGAGGCACCTTATCGAACGCCTTCTGGAAATCTAAAAACACCACATCCACCGGTTCCCCTCTGTCCCCTAGTGACATCTTCATAAAAGTCCAGTAGATTCGTCAAACACGACTTTCCCTTCATGAATCCATGCTGCGTCTGCTTGATCGAACCATTCTTATTCAGGTGCTCTGTTATTTCCTCTTTAATAATAGACTCTAGCATCTTCCCAACTACGGACGTTAAGCTAACCGGCCTGTAGTTACCCGCCTTTTGTCTACTTCCTTTTTTAAACAGCGGCGTAACAGTAGCTGTTTTCCAGTCAGCCGGCACTACCCCAGAGTCCAGCGAATTTTGATAAATTACTACTAACGCATCTGCTATTACCTCAGCCATTTCTTTCAGTACCCTGGGATGCATTCCATCCAGGCCCGGGGACTTGTCTACCTTCAGTCCTATTAGTCTACCAAGCACCACCTCTTTAGTAACAGTAATTGTATTAAGGACCTCCCCTCCCACCAACTCTCGATCTCTAATATTCGGCAAACTATTTGTGTCTTCCACCGTGAAGACCGACACAAAGAACTTATTTAAAGTCTCAGCCATTTCCTCGTTTTCCACTATTAAATTCCCCCTCTCATCTTCCAAGGGTCCAACATTCACTCTAGCCACTCTGTTCCTTTTTATATACTTGTAAAAACTTTTACTATCATTTTTTATATTTTGAGCTAGTAAGAGATTTGCCAATCTCTGTTTGTTTACATTCAGGAAACTATAATTTGAAAAAATATACCATAATGTGAAACATATTCCAAATTATTCAGTTGCAGTTTTGTCTGGAGGTACAAGCCACTGGCTGTTCTGCAAGTTATGTAGTCCATGAATTGATTGTGCAAAGGTTAGAAAAGACTCTTTCATCATTTTTTTTTAAATTCATGGATGGGACAGGGGCATCACTGGCTGGGCCAGCATGTATTGTCCATCCCCAATTGCCCTTGAATTCTGCAGTTTGCTGAGATTACTTAAGGGTCAACCACATGACTATCATATGGAAGTAACAATGGCAGATTTGCCTCCCTAAAATATATTGATGAATTTACAAAACAATCCATATTTTTATTGAATTCAAATTTCACCATCTGCCATGGTGGGAAAAGCATTGTCCTGGGTCTCTGGATCACCAGTCAATACTTTCTTTCTTCCAATGCTTCTCAGCACTCCGTTAAAGATAATCTTTAAAATCTTCAACAGACCTGCTTTAGACTCCGACATGAGATTAATCTCGGTTCAGTTTAGCTTGATCCCCTCCAGCCAAATTCTCCCCATTGGGACTGAATATTTTCCTTTAACAATGTGCAGGGACAAGTCTCAGTCTGTCCTTTTATTTGCACATGTACATTGATATGGCCCCACAATGGAACCACTTTCCAGTCTAGGTTTTCAGAATTATCTTTGAGGGTTTTAAAGTGATGTATCATAGTTTCTGCTGGTGAACAGTTTCTGGTATCAGCGAGATTGCTGCCCCAGTGTCCACCTGCATCTGCCCATAATGGAGTTACCTAATGACAATTTGTTGCATCTTCAATGGCCAGTATGTTCAATGCCAGTTCATCATCCGACTGTGCCTCTGAACTTTTTTCATGTCCTTTTTGTATCCTGTGGATTCTTTTTCCTCCATTCAGCTTTCTATTTCATATGCTTGATTTTTAGAATTATTTTTGGAACTTTTTTCTTTAGAACATAGAACATAGAAAAGCTACAGCACAAACAGACCCTTCGGCCCACAAGTTGCGTCAAACATGTCCCTACCTACTAGGCTTACCTATAACCCTCTATCTTACTAACTTCCATGAACTTATCCAAAAGTCTCTTAAAAGACCCTATCGAATCCGCCTCCACCACCATTACCGGCAGCTGGTTCCACGCACCCACCACCCTCTGAGTGAAAAACGTACCCCTAACATCTCCTCTGTACCTACTCCCCAGCACCCTAAACCTGTGACCTCTTGTGGCAACCATTTCAGCCCTGGGTAAAAGCCTCTGAAAATCCACTCTATCAATACCCCTCAACATCTTATACACCTCTATCAGGTCACCTCTCATCCTTCGCCTCGCCAAGGAGAAAAGACCTAGCTCTCTCAACCTATGCATATATTCAATGTGCTCCTTTCTTCCACAATCCCTACATTTTGCATCTTTGCACCAACAGTTAGCTGCTGTGGGCCCAATGTTTGCACACTGGTGGCAATTCTGAAGCCACACACTAGTCTGTCTCTAATGATGTCCTTCAAGACCTCCCCCAATTCACAGCATTCAGCTAATTCCTTCAAAGTAGCTACGAACTATGTGATTGACTCACCTTCTTGTTGGTTATGTTATGGAACCTGAACCTCTCAGCGATGACCAAAAATTTAGATGAGAGGTAGCCCTGCAATATTCCCACAATCCCAGCAGAGATTTTGGAGCCTGGCTTTTCTGGCTGTACCAGACCTCACATGAGATTGAATGTTTTCCCCTCCGTTGTACTCTGGAAAGCTGGGACTACAATATCTTGTATTCTTGGACAAAATAATCGAATCAGTCTCTGAGCTCCACCACTCAGTGTTCTCATCATATGGCCTGATGGGACCAAAACCCCCATCATTTTTACTATGGACAGGGCTTGCATAAGTACAATGTGCCACAATGTTTTTTTGAACCACTTCCTTTTTCAAATAAGGAACCCCTGACCTCAGCCTATTTCCTTCCAGGTTTTGCAACATGCCAGCTCTAAACTTATTGTTGCAAAACCTGGAAGGAAATGGGCTGAGATCAGGAGTTCCTTGTTTGAGAGGTACTACGCACAGTTTTGCTGTTCACAGTGCTCCCTGTACTGTTCCAGATCTTTCCAGGCAGAGCACATGGCAAATCTCATCTCAATGTTGTCTTCCCTTAAGTCTTTGTTTAAATCTCGGTTCCTCTGATGGCTGCTACCAATACTTTACACCGGTCCATCACCTGCTATGATGTAGCAATGTCTTTATCTTCTTAATCCTTTATAGGTGTCTGCAGCACAGATCGACAATTTCTCTGCATTTTTTTATTTCTCACAGAGTCTGCCAGTGTGGTTCCGACCACCTCATTGCCAGTTTTCTTCGGTATTTTTAAAGACAGGCTTGCAGACTATGAAGAAACAAACAAATAAGAACTTTATTGTAAAGGTGTTTACCCTACAGGCTTATTAGGATAGACTGCCCATTTGCCTAAACCAATGGATGGGGCATTGAGGGAAAGGGGTCCAATTTCAGACAGAAGGGTGAGGGGGTGGAAGGGAGAGATGCTGGCTCTGATCGCGGGAGGTGGGAGAAACAGTTGCCATCTCTGATTGCTTAGGTGAACTCTGATTGCAGGTGGGGAGGTGGTGGTGTGTGTGTGGCGGGGGGGAGGGGAGTGGGGGAGCTGAGACCTCCATGGTGGGGTGAGAGGGGGTTATCTTTTGGTCTGATTAGGTCACACTTCAAACATTGCATCTTGATCTCAGTGCAGTGCTTTGCCAATGTGTTGAGGCCTCACCTCTCAACATGGCGGTGTGAGACACAGCCACCTATTTCTTGTGACAGAGTGTGGTAAGATCTGGAGAGAAAACCGATGTGTTTCTCTGGAGAGAAGCAAGCAATTTTTCTCACCAAGGCTCTGCTATTGTTTGGTAAGATTTTGCCCATTATGTCTGAATTTCTGCTTGTCCAGGTTATTGCCATTTTCTAAAACGAGTAGAAGCTAGTTCAGTACAACCTCAAGTTAAACAATTGCTAAGGGATGGACTCAATCTAATTGCATAATGGTTCACCACAACTAAAATGCCTTCCACGTCATGATATGATATCTACTCAGAACAGCTTTAAAACGACACTGGACGCAACACTATATTACATTCATAATTTAATGTATTGTTGAACTTTTTCCCATTACAGATATTTATATCAGGAAAGCAATGAGTCACACATCGATTCCTGTGTTCTAAAATAAACCATGTCAGCTACCATGACATCAATGTATTATATAAATCCATTCTTTTTTTTGCAGACTAGAAATGAATAGTCACAAAATAAAAATACATGAGTTTTGTGAAATGCTGCATCAAAACACTCATACTTAAATTGTAACAAGACTTTGAGAATAACACAGGACCAGGAGGCACAGTTGTTTCTGGGACATTTTTACTAATGAACTGTGACAGACGAAGTATGCACAGTCAAAAAAAGGATATAAAAAAGATTGATACACTGCCCTTATCACAAACAACATAGAAGATTTTCACGGTCAGTAAAAGAAATGGAGGATTCCAAAGAGTTTCAGTAACAATATTCTCTTTTCAAAACTGCTAATATACTTACTCATTAGTATACTCTCTCTAAAGGCGATATCACAACATTCCCTTTTTTCCCCCAAGATAACATTAGATATACTAAATGTGAATTGTGAATTTATTAAGGTAGTTGCAAAAACTGTTTTATACAATATATGAATCTCTGTTCTCTGTTCAAAAGTTTAAGGATTTTAAAAATTAAAGGATTAAGATTCTGCATAATATGTGGGTGGGTTAATAGTCCTCCCAAATCCTGTAGTGGCATGACCTTCCTGAGATCTAGACTTATCAATTGGATGTTCTTGACTTGTAGGTGTGTTGGTCTCTTGTGTACTGTCAGTGTGCGAATTGTTTTCATGGTGTTTTTCCACGATTTCACTCAAGACCATCTTTGCATGTGTTCCACACAATGCATGGGGCAGCACGGTGGCACAGTGGTTAGCACTGCTGCCTCACAGCACCAGGGACTCGGGTTCGATTCCCCGCTTGTGTCACTGTCTGTGCTGAGTCTGCACATTCTCCCAATGTCTGCATGGGTTTCCTCCGGGTGCTCCGGTTTCCTCCCCTAGTCCGAAAGATGTGCTGTTTAGATGCATTGGCCATGCTAAATTCTTCCTCAGTGTTCTCAAACAGGCCCCGGAGTGTGGCGACGAGGGGATTTTCACAGTAACTTCATTGCAGTGTTAATGTAAGCTTACTTGTCACAAATAAATAAACTTTAACTTTTCACATGGACTGCTAGGTGTTATACAGTTGTGAAATTCTCTTAGCTTCTTAGAATTGCTTCATTTGGTTTTGTGACTTCATAGGACATATGACTTTGGATAATTCTGTGTGTTCCCTGGGAAAGATGTATAACTCAAACTTTTTGGCCTACATGCAGACTTAAGTAGTTCCATGCCCGCATGTCAGTCGTACATTGTATTTAGGCTCCCTTGTTTTTCAGGGAGTTTCTTCTGTGTTACAAGGTCCAACAGCTATTATTAACAGGAATGTAACTTCTTCATGCCACTCGATATTTCAGACGGCATTTAAGGGTTGACCAGATTATTGTTGGTTTAAAGACACATTAGCCAGACCAATTAAATATAGAGATTTCCTTCACTGAAGGACATTAGTGAAACAAGTGGGCTTTTAAAACAATCCACGATCACCATTATTGGAATGAGCTATCAATTCCAGGTTTATTAATTGAATTTAAAATACCATGACGGGGGTGGGGCGGGGGGGGGAGGGGGGGGGGGTGTGGTTGAATCCATGTATTCAGAGCATTAACCCAGGCCTCTGCATCACTAGTCCAGTGACATTACCACGACACCACTGTAACATCCTTGCTATGATGTGGAGATGTTGGCGTTAGACTGGGGTAAATACAGTAAGAGTTTTAACAACACCAGGTTAAAGTCCAACAGGTTTATTTGGTAGCAAATGCCATTAACTTTCGGAGCGCTGCTCCTCCGTCAGATCGAGTGGAAATCTGCTCTCAAACAGGGCACAGAGACACAAAATCAAGTTACAGAATACTGATTAGAATGCGAATCTCTACAGCCAACCAGGTCTTAAAGATACAGACAATGTGAGTGGAGGGAGCATTAAGCAAAGGTTAAAGAGATGTGTATTGTCTCCAGACAATACTGAATCAATAACTTGATTTTGTGTCTCTGTATGCCCTGTTTTCCGGGGCCTGTTTGAGAACACTGAGGAAGAATTTAGCATGGCCAATGCACCTAAACAGCACACCTTTCAGACTAGGGGAGGAAACCGGAGCACCCGGAGGAAACCCATGCAGACACTGGGAGAATGTGCAGACTCAGCAGACAGTGACACAAGCGGGAAATCGAACCCGGGTCCCTGGTGCTGTGAGGCAGCAGTGCTAACCACTGTGCCACCGTGCTGCCCCATGTCTTGTGTGGAACACATCTAAAGATGGTCTTGAGGAGTGAAATCGTGGAAAAACACCATGAAAACAATTCGCACACTGACAGTGCACAAGAGACTAACACACCTACAAGTCAAGAACATCCAATTGATAAGTCTAGATCTCAGGAAGGTCATTGTGAGACTGTGAGAGCAGATATCCACTCCATCTGACGAAGGAGCAGCGCTCCGAAAGCTAATGGCATTTGCTACCAAATAAACCTGTTGGACTTTAACCTGGTGTTGTTAAAACTCTTACATCCTCGCTATGTCAGGAGTTATGGGGTTTAAGCAAAAAGAAAAAGACACTGGCGGGGCGGGGGGGGGGGGGGGGGGGGGGAGATGGGTGGCGGTGGGGGAGACACGATTCTCCCAGCCCATCGTGCTGCTCAAGTACTTTGTGGGCTTCCTGTTCAGTGCAGGACTGATTACAATATGGAAATCAGCAGTTACATTTCATTAGTGGGCCCGGGACAGAAGTCTCCGGGACATAGGGGTGGCCCCAGGGGGCATGCGCCGATCTCCGCGCTGACAGATCAAAGCATGCTTAGTGGCCTGCTCAGCACTACGCTGCCGGCCTCTCAGGTGGGAATAGGTCCCGCTTCCAGATTTCCAAAGGAAATTAATTCTGGAAATTCACGCTGAAAATAACAGCGTGATTTACTCCCATTTTCCTGTACGTTGGGAACTTAGAATCTTTTTGGGAGAATCCTGGCCGTGATTTATATGTAGCAACAATAGATTTATTGTAGGAGTTTATTAAAATAAAACAAGAGCCTGTCAAACACCCCAATGACATCACCGTCAAATCATGCGACTTGCTCTTAAAGCAATCATGCAACCACTTAATTATGTAACAAATACCGCCTCCATTTGAAGTTAGGTTTCAATAAAGCTGGATACAATTTTGCCTGATAAAAACCAAACACTGGAGATCTGAAATAACAAAACAGAATGTTCTAGAAAAAGCTCAGCAGGCCTGGCAGCATCTGTGGAGTGAGAAGTAGTTTAAGTTTAAAGTTTATTTATTAGTGTCAGAAGTAGGCTTACACTAACACTGAATAAAATGGCTGTGAAAATCTCCTAGATTTGATGTTTCAAGTCCACAAATTCTTTGGAACTGGGTTCAGCCAAATCTGCTTATCTTATTTATGGCAGTTTTACATATTTAAGCAATTTCCACAGGAAGATAGGAATAGCCTTGTGATCATCCCCCAATCATACAATGAGACCATAGTTCAACTGTATCTCAACTTAATTTACCTTCCTTCGCTCCACATCTCTTGCTATGCTTAAATAATAAAAATGTATTATTTCAGTGTAATGGTTGCAGCATTCATAGCTCTTTGGAGAGAATCCAAGATTTTTACGATCATTCTTGTGAAAAAATGCTTCTTGATTTTCCCCCAAAATGGCCTAAATCTCATTTTAAGATGATGTCTCCTCATCTTGACTTCACGATCAGAGGAAGGAGCTTTTCTGTATTTGACTAATCAAATTATTTTACCATTTTACAGACATCAATTAGATCATCCCTCAATCAACTGTACACGAGGGAATACTGACACAATCTGTTCCTCATAACAATCCTATGAGATACTAGCTTCCATAAATTCCTTAGCTGCAATATCCTCAGCAAGATCATCCCGAGAAGAGAAACATCATGCAGAATGACATTGGATGGTGCCAAATATTCTGCTCAAATTAGACTCCAGTGGTTTTAAAGTTTATTTATTAGTGTCACAAGTAGGCTTACTTTAACACTGCAATGAAGTTACTGTGAAAATCCCCTAGTTGCCTCACGCTGGCACCTGTTCGGATACACTGAGGGAGAATTTAGCATGGTCAAAGCACCTAACCAGCGTGTCTTTCAGACTGTGGGAGGAAATCGGAGCACCCGGAGAAAACCCACGCAGGCACAGGGATATTGTGCAAACTCCACACAGACAGTGTCCCAGGCTGGGAATTGAACCTGGGTCCATGGTACTGTGAGGCAACAGTGCCAACCACTGTGCTACCGTGCTACTGAGGGTTGGAATTATGAAACACAAATGATCTAGGTGGGAGATGTGGAGAGGTTTTTTTCACTGTGAATTGACAGGAAGTGGAACCCGATATCTGAAAAAGTGGTGGAAACTGATTCAATAAATGATAAGTACTTGGACAGGTAGCCAACGTTGGGAAACTTACAGAGTTTGGAGGAAAATCCAGGATGTGGGGGTTTAGTGTGACCACTCCTTCAAAGACTGGCAGAGTCATGATGGACTGAATGGCCTTCTTTTGTTTTTTTTTAGTTTTCCATGATTTCTCTGGAATCGGTAGGTTCCATCCCAATTGGACCCGTGGTGGGGATGCCAATACAGCCTTCCCACCCCCTCCACATCATATGAGACAATTAATGCCCACTTCAGGGCTTCATCTCACTGTAGCTGGTATTGAACCAGCATGAGGCTGGTGTGTTTGCTAGCAGGCTCCCAGTGGCGCCTTCTCATTATAAGGCCCTCAGTCCCCGATCAAGGAACCCAAACATTTGGGAAGGGGGAGGAGCTTGCTCAAAACCTCGCCCCCCTGCCCTTGCTGCTGATCCCCTCATTTCACCTCAACTCCTCCCCCATGAACTCGACCCCGAGTCCCTTTTCCTGCGATCACTCACCTTTACTTAGGTTCTTCCTCTATTCGAGGCCTTCATTGCGGGGGGAGGGGGGGTTCGGCCGGGGGTTGGGGGGGGGCGCAGTGTAGTACCTCCACAGTGGCACAGCTGGGTAAAGAAGAGCTGGTTATCTCTGATTGGCAAGTAGCCCTTGGCAGACATGATTTCGGCCCCCGGGGTGATCCCAGGTATACGTGGGCCCAGCTAAAAAGAAATCACGTGGGTGTCTTACCCCCCAGCCCTCCAGCCAATGGCCGAGACCCCTAGCCAATGGCTGAGACCTCCATAAGATCCCGCCAGTTGCCTCTATCCACGAATGCTGCCTGACCTGCTGAGTATTCAAGACTTTTCTGTTTTGATTTCAGATTTCCAAACTCCACAGCATTTTATTTTTGTGGGATGTAATAAACTTGTTTGTCAAAAGGATAAATGGAAAATCTATCTGTACACAAGATCTAATTGCTTTCACAGATGATGCGCTTCCTTATTACCATATTGTGATATTCTGAGCCATGCGCCAGACATCACTGCACCAAGTTATGACTAGTCATAATATTTATTTAGTGTATTACCTTGTTCTCCTTTCAACAAAAGATTAATGTAACATTTAATAATGTGATAGCAGAATACAGGAAAGTGCAGAATGTATAAAATGAGTAAGATTATGATGAATAAAGTATGAACACTATCAACTCTGTTTATCTAATAGAGGAATATGTATTACATTTATAAAAATCAAATATCCCAATTGTTTTCCCATTTGCAACCATTTCATTTATTCCAGAATAATCATAAAATTAATTCCAGTTAAGTGAATACTGTTGAATTGTTTTGCTGCATTTGCCATTTTTTAAATTGAATTTTTCTTCCACTTGACAGCTTTCATTTTTAGTAATTCAGTAGCTTACTAAAATGCCCAAACTTTAAAATCGTTAGAAGTGCAGGCAGCATAGACCAATAATATCTAACCATTTTCTAACTGTCCTTCCAAATAAAATAATTCCCACTGAAATGGCCTTGCAAGCCCATTCTGTTCCAGGGCAGTTAGAGATGGGCAACAAATGTTGGGGTTGCCAGTCGTGGCCCCATCTCATGAAATAATTTAACAAGTGTGACGACTTTAATCAGGCAATTGAGGTTGGCCTGCTTGAGTATGAACTGCCTGATTGAGAGCCCACGAAAAGATGTCCACTAAAAGATGTCCCTGATTGAGAGCCCCTCAGTTAGTTTGATTTTGTTTATTTGGTTGGACACAAAAAGATGTCCCTGATTCAGAACTCATCTAAAGATGCCACTGATTGAGAACTATTTGATGGCCCAATCAGGGAGCCCCATGTCCTGTATTTGCACAGGAGTGTCAGTCCCTCTGGACTCCTGATGCAGATAGCACACTGTGAGCACTCTGTCTGGTATGGTGGAATCTTGTAAATAAAGGAACTTTGGTGATGGGACTTGCACCTCCATGGACTTATTACAAGAAGACAGTTGGAAAGCAACAAGGGATTAGCTGACACAGAAATGCTGCGCTAAATAGTCTGCTTTCATGCCTTAAGTATCTATGATTACACGATCAAATTTAAAAAAAAACATATTTTGTGTGTGCTGTAAGGAGAAAGCTAAGAGGCTACAGGGTGAATTAGACACCAAAAGAGAAAATGCCGGAAAATTTCAACAGGTCTGACAGCATCTGTAAGGAGAGAAAAGAACGGACGTTTCGAGTCCAGATGACCCATGGTCAAAGCTTTGACAAAGGGTCATTTGGACTCAAAACACCAGCTCTTTTCTCTCCTTACGGATGCTGCCAGAGTTGCTGAGATTTTCCAGCATTTCTTTTTTGGTTTCAGATTCCAGCATCTTGCAGTAATTTGCGTTTATATAGAGTGACTTGGACAGGCTGGTTGAGTGGGCAAACATTTGGCAAATGCAATATAATGTGCATAAATATGAGGTTATCCATTTGGTGGTAAAAACAGGAGGGAAGATTACTATCTGAATGGTGGCAGTTTAGGAAAAGGGGAAGTGCAATGTGGCCTGAATGTCATGGTGGAACAGTCGCTGAAGGTTGGCATTCAGGTTCAGCAGGCGGTGAGGAAAGCTAATGGCATGCTGGCCTTCATAGCAAGAGAATTTGAGTATAGGAGTAAGGATGTCTTGCTGTACTTATACAGGGTCTTGGTGAGGCCACATCTTGAATATCGTGTGCAGTTTTGGTCTCTTAGTCTGAGAAAGGATATTCTTGCTATTGAGGGAGTCCAGCAAAGGTTCACCAGACTGATTCCCAGAATGGCAGGTCTGACATATGAAGAGAGATTGAATCGACTGGGCTTGTACTCACTGGAATTTAGAAGAATGAGAGGGATCTCATAAAAGCATTTTCGGTCAAGAAAAAGATACAGAAGTCTGAGGACACATACCAACATACTCAAGAACAGCTTTTTCCCCTGCTGCCACCAGACGTTTGAATGGACCTACCTCGCATTAAGTTGATCTTTCTCTACACCCTAGCAATGACTGTAACACTATATTCAGCACTCTCTCCTTTTCTTCTCTATGTACGAAATGCTTTGTCTGTATAATGTGCAAGAAACAATACTTTTCACTCTATACAAATACATGTTACAGTAATAAATCAAATCATATAAAATCCTGATGGGACTGGGCAGGCTAGATGCGGGAAGAATGTTGGGGAAGTCCAGAACTAGGGATCACAGTCTAAGAATAAGGGATCAGCCATTCAGGACTGAGATCAGGAAGAACTTTTTTCACTCAGAGAGTTGTGAACCTGTGGAATTCACTACCACAGAAAACTGTTGGGGCCAATTCATTTGATATGTTCAAGAGGAAACTGGACGTGGCCCATGCGGCTAAAGGGATCAAATGGTATGGAGAGAAAGCGGGAATGGGATACTGAAAGTGCATGATCAGCCATGATCATATTGAATGGTGGTGCAGGCTCGAAGGGCCAAATGGCCTCCTCCTGCACCTATTTTCTATGTTTTTATGTTTACTATATGTCTTATTTTCTTTGCTTTTTTTTCTCCCTACTGTGTTTTAACCTCACTGGCTAACTAAATTATAGGTCAGAATTTTCCTGTCCCATCTGCCACGGGAATGGTAGAGGGCAGGACAGGCCCATACAAAGGTCCATTGACTTTGGGTGGGATTTTCCAGTCTTGGGGTGAATGCAGCCAGAAAACCCCGCCCATAATGTGCAAAAATGTATCCCAGATCAATTTGTCCTCAGATATACTCTCCTTCGACTAAGACCAGGAACTTATGGAATCATTGGATCCAGCCAAAGTGGATGAAATCCTCCCACTTCATGGTAACTTATTTCTATTTTAATCCCATATTTTCTGCTTTTTCTCTTCTCTCCTGAAGACATTGACTTTTTGTTGTGGTTTTGGTTCGTTTGCCAGTGTTTAGTTTTGAGTCTTGACAATTGGCAAGCAGGTTCCTTCTGAAATCACGTCAAACTCTTTACTTCACCAACATTGATGAGCGCTCTTCCAGAAGCAGTTGTCAATCAGACTGCGATTAGGAGCAGGAACCTTGAACAATTTTCCTCTAATTGCTTGGCGGAGTGGGAACAGGGATGGTGTTGTTCACACCAGCTCTCACACCTTTTCCAACACATTTGTTTGAATTATTGAACTTTTGAATACAGCAGAGTTTTGAGATAAAGGGCGTGATTTTCCCCAAAAATGTAAGTGCCCAACGGGCGGGAAAACAGAAGATTTTCCTGCCTGCTTTTGGGCGTACTTAGTGGGATGAATTTCCAGCACTCTGCACATCACAGACTCTGTGGCAGGATTTACACCGGTGAGAGGCCGGCAGCATAGTGCTGAGTGCGCCACTGCGCATGTGCCGATCCATCAGTGGGGAGATCGGTGCTTGCGCGCTGGCCCCCGCGTTGCCGGCCTCCGTATCGCCGGCTTCCCAATGTCTTCCCCAATTGTTTCCCCAGCCCCTCACCTCTCGATTGCCAGCTTCTCTGAACACCTCCCCCGCCCCGATTGCCTCCATGACACCAACCTCCCCGGGCTAGCCCTAACCACCAGCCCCCCCAATAACCAGTCCGACCCATCCCGCCTGATGTCCAGCCCCAATCATCCTTCTCTATCCCAACCCCACCGATCCCTAACGCAAAGTGAGCAGTGGGTTCTCTCCCCAGCCCCACCACCACCAATCAGCCCTGCCCTCAGTAGGCCCCACCCCCTCAGCCCCCCTCTTGACACTGCCCAGTGCCTGGTGGGCACTACCAGGTTGCCAGGCTGGCAGTGCCAGGGAGGTACTGCCAAAGGGGCACCCACCCCCTGCCGCCAACCACCCGGGGAGCCTCAGTGGTCTCTGTCCCACTAGCGAGGTGATTATGTCTGGTCCCCTTTGATGGGGACCAACTTTAATCTCCGCTGATGGGAACCTCTCCCAACCGGGGCGGGGGTGGGGGGAGGGGGAGTGTGGGTGGGGGGAGGGTGGATGCTGTAGGGGGAAACATTAGCGAGCGCGGTGATACCGTCCCAGGCTCACTAATGACATGGAAATTGGAATTTACATATTGTAATTATCTTCGCGCTGGTTTCCAACACGAGGCTGATTACGTTGTAAAAAAGGGCTTGGGGAAAGTTGCGATCAGCTGGACATCGGTTGCGAATCCTGCTGCAAGCCCCCCCCGCTGACATTTCCCTGCCAGCTGTGCTACTCGAGCAGCGCAGTGGACCAGGAAAATGACACCCAAATTCTCTGGATTGGGTAGAAATCTGTCCCAGTCAGCGGACCAAAACAGTGGGCATCAGACTGACAGCTCATCATATGCAGCAGCTGATATTCAGATCCTTTGCATTCAATAGAATCAAACGTAAGGCCCTTCATAGAATAGACAGCTGATCTGAAAGCTAGCTTGTGCCATCAACCACAATTAATTTCTATCCCCTCAGATCAGCTACTCATTGGATAGACTCAATGAGCCACTGCAGTAAGATCCTCATTATTATTGCAAGGTTTTGAGACACGCTCACCAATATATTAAAAAGTTGAATTTCAACAAAACATCATGGTAATTACAGGAGTGCGGGAAACACTCAACAAATCGAGCAACTTCTTTCAATGCTTATGAAAGGTCATCAACTTGAAATACTGACTCTTTCTTTTCCTACAGATGTTACCCAATCTGCTTTCATAGTTTCATCACTTTTGCTTTCAGTTTCTGCAGTGTTCTGCCTCAGTGTTATAATAATTACAACTGGACAAACAGATGAACCGTGTCACATTCTTATTGATAATGCATTGGGTAATGTTGTGGTAAACAGGCTATATTTTTAAGGGCACTGAGTTTTTCTTCTGTCACCTTCATCTCTACACCCACTTCTTTGGCCAGGAGTTTTCTCCCCTCCCCCACCGCTCTCTGCAGAGTAGGTTCTTTCCTCCATCTTCAGTATCCGCTTTCCACCTGGATCTGTTCTTCTGGTCTCTCATCACTTCCAGATCTTTTCTTTGAGAAATGAGACGTATCCTCAGCTGTCCCTATGTTTTCTCTCCACTCACTCACTCGAACCAACCTCCCTCTAAATCTGTAGCTCTCTCAGGTTCAATTGTCTTTCAACCTACTGACAACAGCGATGTTGTTCTTGCTTGATGAACGGACCTCTTTTTTTCAGAGGCCAAATTCCAACTTTCTGACAACTCCTCCCACTTCCTCTGAACCCTGATCGCACCGGCAAATGTTAAGCCATCACTTCCAAGATTGTCATTTACTTAATCTCCACTGGAGAGGCTTCCCCTGATCTCCAACTTCACAGTCCCCGAAATTCATACCGACTAATAGCAACTTTGGAGGATTCACAAATAGGACTGTATTGGTAGACCCATCATTACAACCTATTCTTGCCCAAAGAACTGATTTCTTCCTGCTGTGACTATTTTTCTCCTCTTGTCCAATCTCTTCTCACCAACTTCCACAATTTATTTCACCCCCCCCGCCCCTCACCCTGCCCCCCCCCCCTGCACCTCCACCCCCCCCCCCTCCCCACCCAAACCCCTCCACCCCGCCCACCACTTTAACAGTTCCCAGTGTCCTGGCCCGCACTGTCTACTTTTCACCACAGATATCTGAACCTTCTCCAACTCCACCTCTAACTAGGACGGCCTGAATGTTTTCTGCTTCTTCCTGGGATCGAGGTGCAACAAGAGCTGACCTACAGTCACCCTCCATTGCTTTGGCTGGCCATGTTCTAACAGTGGAAATCTTCTGTGACCCCAATCACTTCATCCAAACACAGGACGCGATCTTACCTGCCATTCACGCCACACTCCTGCTACAGTGAGGTCGGAGAATTTGGCAGCCAGCCAAATGTCTGTTCTCTGTAATGGGATGGGAAAATCCTGCTGGCATGAACTGTGATAAGATTCCAACCAATGTGTTGCTATGCCAACCTGTATGCCTGCCTTCTTGCGCAATATGTAGAACATGCTTTTGTAACAGAGGTCACTTTCCTCACCTCTTTCATACGCATTAATGACTGTATCCAAGCTGTTTGCTGCTCTCACCCAGAAATTGAAACTTGGATCAGTTTTGCTTCTAATTTGTGCCATTCTCTTGCCCTCACATGCTCCAAATTTGATATTTTCTTCCCAGAATTCCCCATCTCCATTTCTCTATTTTTGACTAAAACTATGATCAGCCCACTGACTCCCACATATTCTTTGACTACAATTCCTCCAGCCCATCTTCCTGTCAGGGTAATATTGCATTTTCCCAGCTTTCCTGTCTCTGTAGCATCGGTGCTGAAGATGCTACTTTCCACATCATTGGTTTCAATATGCCTTCATTGTCCTCAACCAACGAAGCTCCTCCACCATGTTGACAGGGTGCTTGGCCATGTTGGGCGCACTTAAGTAGTTTTGTTCTCATTGCTTCCGTCCCATGATAGTGTTCCCCATGGCCTAATTACCATCCCACCAGTCTTCGCACTTTGCATATTATCCACCGCCATTCTGCCACCTTCTTATGGTGCCAGCATCAAGCAATCTTTCCTGCCCTTCCCTTCCAGCATTTTGAAGGGACTGTTTGTTCCCTTTGCAATAACCTTGTTCATGCCTGAATCAACTGTAACAACCTCTCCCCTGCACACCATACCCTCCCATGCAAGTACAGGAGATGCAACAACTGCCAATTCAGCTCCTCCCTCCCCACTGTCCAGAGCCCCAAATCTCCCTTTGAGGTGAAACAGCAATTTTCCTGTGCTTTTTTTGAGTCAGTATACAGTATTCACGGCTTAGAGTGTTGTCTTCCCTACAATATGGAGCCCAAACGCAAACTTGGTTATCATTTTGCTGAAAATCTCCAAGCAGATTGCAGATACTGAGCTTCCAATCATCTGCCATTTCAATGAATTGCCCCACTCCCACTCTGATCTCTCTGTCCTCAGCCTCCTCCACACTCCCAATGAAGCTCAACAGAAGTTCAGTGAATAGCATCTCAGCCTTTCATGCTGTAAACAGGCCCTTCGGCCCAACTTGTCCATGCCGCCTTTTTTTTTAACCAAAAGCTGGTCCCAATTGCCCTCGTTTGGTCCATATCTGTCTATTACCCATGTAACTGTCTAAATGTTTTTTCAAAGACAAAATTGTACCCGTCTCCAGTACTACTTCTGGCAGCTTGTTCCATACTCACCACCTTCTGCATAAAAAAATTGCCCTTAATTTGTATCTCTTCTCTCTCAGCTTAAACCTATGCCCTCTAATTTTAGACTCCCCTAGCTTTGGGAAAAGACATTGACTATCTAGTTGATCTGTGCCCCTCATTATTTTATAGACCTCTGTAAGATCACCCCTAAGTCTCCAAGCTCCAGGGAAAAAAGTCCCAGTCTATCCGACCTCTCCTTATAACTCAAACCATCAAGTCCCAGTAGCATCCCAGTGAATCCTTTCTGCACTTTTTCTGGTTTGATAATAAATATCCTTTCTACAATAGAGTGACCAGAACTGCACACAGATTCCAAGTGTGGCCTTATCAATGTCTTGTGCAACTTCAACAAGATGTCCAACTCCTGTATTCAAAGTTCTGACCAATGAAACCAAGCATGCCAAATGCCTTCTTTACCACTCTGTACACCTGTGACTCCACTTTCAAGGAGCTATGAACCTGTACCTCTAGATCTCTTAGTTCTATAACACTCCCCAATGCCCAACCATTAACTGAGTAAGTCCTGCCCTGGTTCGATTTACCAAAATGCATCACCTCACATTTATCTAAATTAAACTCCATCTGCCATTCATCAGCCCACTGGCCCAATTGATCAAGATCCCGTTGCAATCCGAGATAACCTTCTTCACTGTCTACTATGCGACCAATCTTGGTGCCATCTGCAAACTTACTAATCATGCCTACTCAATTCTCATCCAAATCATTAATATAAATGACAAATAACAGTGGACCCAGAACCAATTCCCAAGGCATGCCGCTGGTCACAGGCCTCCAGTTTGAAAAACAACCCTCTACAACCACCCTCTGTCTTCTGTCACCAAGCCAATTTTGTATCCATTTGGCTACCTCACCCTGGATCCCATGAGATTTAACCTTATGCAACAACCGACCATGCAGTACCTTGTCAAAGACCTTGCTAAAGTCCATGTAGACAACATCAACTGCACTGCCCTCATCTATCTTCTTGGTTACCCCTTCAAAAACTTCAGTCAAATTTGTGAGACATGATTTTCCACTCACAAAGCCATGCTGACTGTCCCTAATCAGTCCTTGCCTTTCTCAATGCCTACAGAACCTGTCTCTCAGAATACATTCCAACAATCTACCCACGACAGTTATTTGGCTCATAGGCCTGTAGCTCCCAGGCTTTTCCCTGCAGCCCTTCTTAAACAAAGGCACAACATTTGCCACCCTCCAGTCTTCAGGCACCTCACCTGCGGCTGTTGATGATTCAAATATCTCTGCTAGGGGACCTGCAATTTCCTCCCGAGCCTCCCACAACATCCTAGGATATACTTCATCAGGTCCCGGGGATTTATCTACCTTGATGTGCTTTAGGACTTCCAGCACCTCCTTCTCTGTAATATGTACACTCCTTAAGACATCACTGTTTATTTTCCCAAGTTCCCTAACATCCATGCTTTTCTCAACAGTAAATACTGATGAAAAATATTCATTTAGGATATCACCCATCTCTTGTGGATCCGTACATAGATGACCCTGTTGATCCTTTAGAGTGGAGATGCCGACGTTGGACTGGGGTAAACACAGTAAGAAGTTTAACAACACCAGGTTAAAGTCCAACAGGTTTATTTGGTAGCAAAAGCCACACAAGCTTTCGGAGCTCTAAGCCCCTTCTTCAGGTGAGTGGGAATTCACTTGGTAGAGTGAGAATTCCCACTCACCTGAAGAAGGGGCTTAGAGCTCCGAAAGCTTGTGTGGCTTTTGCTACCAAATAAACCTGTTGGACTTTAACCTGGTGTTGTTAAACTTCTTACGATCCTTTAGAGGCCCTACTCTCTCCCTCGTGTCTATTTTGCCCTTTATGTATTTGGAGATGTTCTTTGGATTCTCCTTTGCCTTATCTGCCAAAGCAATCTTGTGTCCCTTTTTTACCTTCCTACTTTCTCTCTTATCTCTACATCCTCTATACTCTTCAAGGGATCCACTTGATCCCAGCTGCCTGTGCATGTTATGTGCCTCCTTCTTCTTCTTGACCAGGGCAATGTATGGTTGACTCTTAAAATGCCCTCTGGAATAGGCAATAAATGCTGGTCCAGTGACGTCCAACTTCCCAAGGACAAATTTTTTAAAAAGGTTCTGAAGGGGCTTGTTAGGGTAGATGCTGAGAGATTGTTTCCACTGGTCCCTTTTCTGGATAAGAGGCTGATCATTTCGGGTTGAGTTAAGGAGAAATTACTTCACTCAAAGTGTTGTGAATCTTTGGAATACTCTACCTCAGCGGGTTGTGCATGTTCTGTCTTTGAATACAATTAAGGCTGGGCTAGACAGACCTCTGGACTCTCGGGGAATCAAAAGATGTGGGGAGCGGGCAGGAAAATGGAGTTGGAGCCCAAGGTCAGCTGTGATTGTATTAGATGATGGAGCAGGCTCAACAGACCATATGGTCCATTCCTGCTCCTGTGCCTTGTGTTCTTGTAACTGCAGCGCTTGGAAATAAGACCATAAGAAATAGGAACAGAAGCAGGCCATTCAGCCCCTCAGGTCTGCTCCACCGTTCAATAGGATCATGGCTGATCCAACATTCCTCACATCCACTTTCCTGCCCTTTCTCCGTAACTCTTGATTCCCTTTCAGATCAAAACTTTATCTCTTTCAGCCTTAAATATACATAAGAATTCTACTCCCACAGCTGTCTGTGGCAAGGAGTTCAAAAGACTCAACCCTCTGAAAGAAGGAATTCTTCCTCATTCCAGTCTTAAATTGGTGCCCCTTTATTCTGAGACCATGCCCTTTGCCTAATCTCTCCCATGAGAGGAAACATCCTCTCAGCATTTACCCTGTCAAGCCCCTGAAGAATCCTATGCCTTATCTGCCAAAGCAGATAGAATCTTACTATGATTCACACTGGTGGGATTTTCCCATACCGGTGCAGTGAACGGAGATTTGGTTGGCCGCTAAATTCTTCGACCTCGCTGCAGCAGGAGCATGGCGTATTTCAATGAGATAACCACTCATTCTCCTAAATTCCCATGAGTAGAGTCCCAATCCCAACCTGTTTAACCTTTCCTCATAAGTCAATCCCTTGTGAATCATCCAAGTGAATCGTCCCTGAACTGCCTCCAATGAAATAATACCTTTCCTTAAATAAGGGGACCAAAAGGCTCAGCGCTTCAGCTGTGGTCTCACCAGTACCTTGTACCGTTGCAGCTTCCCTGCTTCCCGACTCTTATACCCCAACCCCCTTGAATTAAGAGTGAAAATTCCATTATCCTTCCTGATTACCTGCTGCACCTGTGTGCTAGCTATCTGTGTTTCATGCACAAGTAACCCAAATCCCTTTGTGTTGCAGCTTTCTGCAGTTTTTCTCCATTTCAATAATACCCCGTTCTTTTGTTCTTCCTTCCAAAATGAACATGTCACGTTTTCCCACATTATACTCCATTTGCCAACTTTTTGCCCACTTACTTAACTTATGACTAGTATTCCCATTCATGCCTGCTGTAGATTCATCACTGGTTTCTTTACTTAACCCATTACCATCTACTTTTATCTAGCACTGCCATCCCTTTGGATTTTAATCTCTCCTACCAGGGGTGGCACGGTGGTACAGTGGTTAGCACTGCTGCCTCACAGCTCCAGGGGCCAGGGTTCAAGTCCAGCCTTGGGTGGACCCAGGTTCGATTCCAAGCTTGGGTCACGGTCTTTGCGGAGTTTGCACATTCTCCCCGTGTCTGTGTGCATTTCCTCCAGGTGCTCCGATTTCCTCCCACAGTCTGAAAGACATGCAGGTTAGATGCATTGGCCATGCTAAATTCTCCCTCAGTGTATCCGAACAGGTGCCGAGTGTGGAGAATAGTGGATTTTCACAGTAAGTTCATTGCAGTGTTAATGTAATCCTACTTGTGACACTAATAAGTAAACTTTAACTTTTTTAAATTTTAACTATCACTCCATCACAGTCCTTCCCTTTTGCCTTTCTTTCTCTCCCCACTTTCCCTGCCTCTCTACATTTAAAAAATCTAACTTCATCCCGTTTTGATGAAAGATCTTTGGCCTGAAATGTTCACTTTCCTTCTCTCTCCACAGGTGTATGTCCAACATTTCTGTGCAAACTCCACACAGTCATCCAAGGCTGGACTCAAACCCGGGTCCCTGGCACTGTGAGGCAGCAGCACTAACCACTATGCCACCATTCTGCCTTTATTATTCATAGACCCCCACAGTGCAGAAGGAAGCCATTCGGCCCATCGAGTCTGCACTGACCACAATCCCACCCAGGCCCTACCCCGTAACCTCACTGTCTTTTCCTTGCCACTGGGAATTTTCACAAGTGATTTTCTGGAAATGCATTCCTTTACTTTATCAACTTCCAACAAGCACAGGTTTTTCACATCTCATATTTTCTGTTACAGAGCTAAAGGAATGATAATTTACTAGATCTTATCAATTACAGGAGATCCCAGAAATGGAACCCTATTAACCCCCTGACACGAGGGTCAATTTAGCATGGCTAATCAACCTAACCCACACATCTTTGGACCACACTGACTGTGTGGAGTTTGCACATTCTCCCTGTGTGTGCATGGGTTTCCTCTGGGTGCTCCAGTTCCTCCCACAGTCCATAGCTGCGCAGGTTAGGTTGATTGGCCATGCTACATTATCTCTTCGTGTCCCCAGAGGTGTAGGTTATGGTGGATTAGCAGGGTAAATAAATATGTGGGGTTCCGGGAATAGAGCCTGACTCTCTCTTTTGGATAGTCAGTGCAGAATCGATGGGCTGCATGGCCTCTTTCTGCACTGTAGGATTCTATGATTCTATTCAATACTAATTGTCCCTTCCTAATTTCCATCTGGTTTTCACCAGGCTGGGAGTTGTTTTTTTCGGGGACAATCAAGTTAATATTCAATAATGAATTATTAAAAAATATGAATGATAAATGGGAGGAAATCGGAGCACCCGGAGGAAACCCACGCAGACACGGGGAGAATGTGCAAACTCCACACAGTCACCCAAGGCTGGAATTGAACCCTGGCCCCTGGAGCTGTGAGGCAGCAGTGCTAACCACCGTACCACCATGCCGCCCCATTATTGCCATGTTTCCCTGAAAAGAATGGCATGCAACTGTCAAACCCATCAGGTTCCATTTCTGGGATCCCCTGTAATTGATAAGATCTCGTAAATTATCAATCCTTTAGCTCTGTAACAGAAAATATGAGATGTGAAAAACCTGTGCTTGTTGGAAGTTGATAAAGTAAAGGAATGCATTTCCAGAAAATCACTTGTGAAAATTCCCAGTGGCAAGGAAAAGACGGTGATAATGAATTAATAAGGTTGTCCAAGGCACAAATTGGATCTGATGCAAAGGATGTAATGGATCATTTGTTGTGAAATCTCATTACGAGGCAGCAGACTCAGATGTATTACAAAGCATTTTTGCGCACTCTCACAATTTGCTGTAAGTAACTATTTCTGATGGAGATTAAAAACTTACAGGTTTGGAAAACATTCCAGGAGACATGGAAAACTGAACTGACACACAGTTTAATGCAAAATATTGGCGGGTCTGCTGATTACAAAGTCACAGCAGGTGACTCTGAGCATAACTGGCATGTGGAAGCTGTTCAGTTATACAGTACAACCTTCATATTTTTCAGAATATATACATAAAGTTTTTTAACTTTTTTACTGTCAGCAGGACAGTGTTTGGAATCATCAACAGGACCTTTAGAGTTCCTTTTAATTCTGGCAATAGAGTCATAGAGGTATGCGGTCATTATGGAATTGAAGGAGGCCATTCAGCCCATTATAGAATCATAGAATCCTACAGTGCAGAAGGAGGCCATTCAGCCTATTGAGTCTGCACCCACCACAAACCCACCCAGGCCCTATCCCCATAACCCCATTCATTTACCGTAGCGAGTCCCCGTACACTGAGGGGCAATTTAGCATGGCCAATACACCTAACCTGCACCTAGGGGATTTTCAGAGTAAATTCATTGCAGTGTTACTTGTGACTAATAAATAAACTTTATCTTTGGACTGTGGGAGGAAACCGGAGCACCCGGAGGAAACCCATGCAGACACGGGGAGAACAGGCAAACTCCATACAGACAGTTACCCAAGCCAGGAATTGAACCCAGGTCGCTGGCGCTGTGAGGCAGCAGTGCAAACCACTCTGTCACCTTGCCACCCAGTTCAATGCCAGCTCTTTGTAGAGAAATCCAACTTAACCCATTCTCCCAAGACAATGCTGGAAATGCAGGTCTCTTGAAGAGTTAACCAGGTCATGCTTGAGGGCGAATTGAGAGAAGGTGATACGGTATGGTGGCACAGTGGTTAGCACTGCTGCCTCACAGCCTGAGACCCGGGTTTGATTCTGGCCTTGGGTGACTGACTGTGTGGATTTTTGAACATTCTCCCCATGTCTGCAAGGGTTTCCTCCGGGTACTCCAGTTTCCTCCCACAGTCCAAAGATATGCAGGTTAGGTGGATTGACCATGCTAAATTGTCCCTTAGTGTCAAGGGAATTAGCAGCATAAATACGTGGGGTTATGGGAATAGGGCCTACGTGGGATCATTGCTGGTGCAGACTCAATGGGCCAAATGGCCTCCTTCTGCACTGTGGGGATTCTATGTTGCTCATTGAAACTTATACGTAAGAGGTGGATTTTTCTGGACAGGGAGAGAATCTGGAAGGAAAGAGTGGAAACGATTATTTGTCCTGAACTATGATAGCACAATAGCCATAATTCATCAGAATGTCTTCTACTGCCTAATTCAGTGAATGGATATTCACCTGTAAAACACGCCATTCTATCCCTATAGCCCTGCAAGTTTATTTCACTCAACTGCCCAACCAATTTCCTTTTGAAATCATTCATTGTCTCCACTTCCTCCACTCTCGAAGGCAGTTGGTTCCAAACCACATCTGTCCAATATCTCTTGCCCAAAGCCTTAAAATTGTGTCCCTCAGTTCTTGTACCAGCAGCTAATGGGAACAGCTTCTTTGCCTACCTTAGTTAAACTGATCATAATCATGTACACCACCATCAAACCGCCCCTCAGTCCCCTTTTCATCAAAGAGAACAAGCTTAGCATCTCTATCTTAATATTGCAGCTAAAGTTGCTCATCCCTGGGACCATTCTGGTCATTCTCATCCATATCTTCTCCAGAATAAACAAAAACACAAGAAATAGAGGCAGGAATAAGCCACCAGGCCCTTCACAGGCTTGCATCTCTCCATTCAATATGATCATGGCTGATCTATGCCGTCCTTCGCTCCTTTTCTGTACCATTTCCCCATATCCCTCTATCCTTTGATCCTTCCTAGATTTATCCATCTCCACTTTGATTACATCTAGTAATCCAGCCTCTACCACCCTTTGGGGCAGAGAATTCCAGAGATTCACCACCCTCTGCCTGAAAAACTTTCTAAGCACCTCAGTTTTAAATGACCGGCCCTTTATCTTGTAGCTATGTCCCCTTGTTCAAGACTCTCTCGCTGGTGAAAACATTTCACCATCTACCCTGTCAAGCCCCCTCAGGATTTTATATGTTTGAATAAGGTCACCCCTCACTCTTCTAAACTCCGAGGAACAGAGACCCAGACTATTTAGTCTCTCTTGATAGGGCAACCCTCTCATCCCAGGAATTAGCCTGGCGAATCTCCTTTGGACTGCCCCCAATCTTAGTATATCCTGTTTTAGGTAAAGGGACGAAAACTGTATGTGATATTCCAGATGATGTCTCACCAACACCCTGTGCGATTGCAACAAAAACTTCCTATTTTTAAACTCTAACCCCTTTGCAATAAAGGCCAAAATGCCATTTGCCTGCTCAACTATTTGTTGGACCTGACACCCTTTCTGAGATGCAGTGACCAGAGATGCATACAATTCTCTAGTTATGGTCAGACCACTGCTTTCTAAAGATAGTCCTTATTCTAATTATTTTAGTTCTAATCAAAGGCTGGATCCAAGGAAAATGCAACTTAAATATGTGGTGTCTCTGTTAGAAATAACAGCATCACTTGCTAATTACTACTGACAAAGCCAAACACTATAGGAACTTTACATATTTCAGGATGATTTGTGAAAAGAAATAGCAAGAGATCACTGAACTTGATAATGGATCCTTCTAATTAACTGTACTGAAAATGAGCCTGAAGAATGTGAATTGAAAATAAAATTATTTATGTGGTACTGTGGACAGTTCCTGTGCAATAAAGTATAGCCTGGTAACCTTTCCATAAACATAAGGGCCTTTGAAGATTAACAAGCATGCTTGGGACCAGTTTTTGTTTAGGAAGATTGGACAAAAGTAACAGATCTCCCTTGGAGATGTGGAAGAGGCAATTGGCATCTGGCTGGGTTTAGTAACCTTGCTGGGGGTGGCTTCTTTGAAACAGAGCTAATAACTAAAGTAGGAGAAGTACTGGGTGTTGCAGTAAGCGAGAGACTGGTCTTCGACTGCTGGATTCGAATCCACCGAAGACTTGCGTGCTGAAGATCTCCTTTATCTATAAAGCTGTTATGCAAACTGAGTTCCGCGTGTATTCTCAATGCGGCTCTTAGAGTGAGTGGGCCCTCACCGAATTGCTACTAAATTGTCAATCTGGGAAACCTAGTGTTGCAAATGGAAACAGCATACTGATGTGATAGTGGGTATTGTTGTGAGGCTGGGATAAAAGTGCATGTGGAACAGAGTAAAGTGAGTTTTACCTTTCTTCTAATAACATTCCAAGTTTTGACCATTTTAGGGAGATTTGTAATCTTTAGGAAAGTGAAAATGAACAATGTTGAAAATCATTTATATTAATATTATGTGAAACATTTGTCTCATAAATTCAAAGTTCTTATAATAACAAAGTGATGTGGGAGTGAGAGGTGGGTGAATGTTGATTAAAACCACTTGCAAAATTACAGGGAGGAGCTTTTAATTGCCAACAAACCTTAACATACAATACTACCGACCAAGTGCTCGAAAATGGGATTCGAATAGATAGGTGCTTGATGGCTGGCGGAGGCATGATGGGTCAAAGGGCCTCTTTCTATGCTGTAAGATTCTATATCTTTATAAACTGGAAGCAGGGGTGATCCGCGAAGATGTGGGAAACCCAGAGGTCAGTATTTCCCCACAAGTTGTGTTTCCTCTTCACACCACACAACTTTAAGCCTTGTCAGTTTCCCTGGTAAAGCTTCTCTGTATCATTCCCAAGGCTATGACATCCTTTCTAAACTGCGGTGCCCTAAATTGTACACCATATTCCAGCCGAGGTGCAAGGCAGTGTTTTGTAAAGGTCCAGTGGGACTCTCTTGTTTCTGTACTCAGTGTCCCTATTTACGGAGCCAAGTACCCCATACCATTTCTTAATCACATTGTCAATTTTCTCAGCCACCTTCAATGCTTTATGAATATGTGCCAAGGTCCTGCTGCTCTTGCTGAGTGATAGTTGACCTGATTAAAGTTTGATGTTAATTTGTCCACATTTTTGAAGATTATAGTCGGGTAGAGGTGAGCTTACAATATTCAGTTTATTCAGCATTGATAGTCTGGTTCAGGGGAAAATCTGAAATAAAATAATGGTAAGTGAGCTGTCAAGTGAAAATAAAAGTTAAAATATCTATTTTTGGTTTATTAACACACCTGCCATTGTATAATTCCACAAATAACTGATTTGTTTCAATTTATACATTGAGAACATTTTGTTGTCAAAGGTGTCAAAGCTTGGATTCCAAGCACTGTACCTACAAAACGTTTGGCCCACCTTCCAAAACTAGTTTTTTTTCTTTTGTGGGATGTGGCATGGCCAATATTTGTTGACTATCCTAAATTTCTCTTAAACTGAATAGCTTGCTCGACCATCTCAGAAGGCAGTTCGGAGTTAACCACATTGCTGTGGCTCTGGATCACTTGTAGGCCAGATGGATGGCAAATTCCCTTCCCTCAAAGACATTAGTGAACACTCAACAACACTTTCATGGCTGCCATTACCAAGACTAGCTTTCAATTCCAGATTTATGAATTTAATTTAAGTTTCACCAGCTGCCTTGTTGGGATTTGAACTTGTCCCCAGAGCATTAGCCTGGGCCTCTGAATTACTCGTCCAATTACATTATCACTACACCAATTTCTCCCCCTGAATATGGCTCCCCATCCTGCAAAACAGTCTTCATCTATATTTCACAAAATTGAATTTGTATTTCACAAAATTCATCTTCATTTAAAAAAAAATTATTTCATGGGATGTGGACATCACAAGGTCAACTTCATTGCTCATCCCTAATTGTCCTTGAGAAGCTTGCAGTGAGCAACCTTCTTGAACTGTTGCAGTCCATATAGTGAAGGTACACCCACAGTGCTGTTAGGAAGGGAGTTCCAGGGCTTTGCCCTAGTGACATTGAAGGAACGGCAATGTAATTCTGAGTCAGGATGGTGTGTGTCTCAGAATGTAACTTGCAATTCATGGTGTTCTTATGTCCCTGCTTCCCTTGTCCTTCTGGGTGATAGGGATTTAGAAGATGCCGTCAAAGGATCATTTTGTATGTAGTGCACACTGCTGATTGTGTACGTTGATGGTGGAAGGAGCGCATGTTTAAATTTTTGGATGGGTTATCAATCAAGCAGACTGTTTTTCTCCCCGATAGCTTCAAGCTTCTTGAGTGTTGTTGGAGCCACAGCCAACCAGGCAAGTGACCTGTGCCTTGTAGATGATGGACAGGATTTGGGAAGTCAAGAAGTGAGTTACTTCCCCCAAAAGTCCTAGTCAATAACCTCCTTTTGGAGCCACAGTATTTATATGGCTGGTCCAGTTCAATTTCTTGTCAAAGGTAACCCTCAGGATGTTGATAGTGGGGGATCCAGCAATGGTATGCCATTGAATGTTAAGGTGAAATGTTTAGATGCCCTCTTATTGGAGGTGACCAATGCCAGGCACTTGAGTGGCACAAATATTGCATTCGCCAAGTATGGAGAAAATGAAGAATAGAATGTGAACATGTGAACGTAAATGAGGATAGCACAGTGGCACAGTGGTTAACACTGCTGCCTCACACCACCAGAGATCCCGGTTCAATTCAAGCCTTGGGTCACTGTTTGTGTGGAGTTTGCACATTCTCCCCGAGTCTGCGTGGGTTTCCTCTGATTGCTCCGGTTTCCTCCCACAGTCCAAAGATGTGCGGGTTAGGTTGATAGGCCATGCTAAATTGATCCTAGCATCAGGGGATTAGCAGGGTAAATAGATTGGGTTATGGGAATAGTGCCTGGGCGGGATTGTCGTCCATGCAGATTCGATGGGCCAAATGGCCTCCTTCTGTACTGTAAGATTCTTATAACTGAAGCAGGCAGTGTTAGCATCAAGTACTTCTAAGTATGTTATAATTTTAGAACCTTAGAATAGGATGATAGAATCCCTACAGTGCAGCAGGAGGCCATTCAACCCATCGAACCTGCACCAACAACAATCCCATCCTATCCCATAACCCAACTAATTCTCACCAATTAGTCCTGATCTTCAAAAACTGCTGTGGGCATTTCTATTTTCCAAAATCTTCATCTTTGTCATTGCTAATTTCAGGCAGGGAGGTTAGAACTTAGAAATATGCTCTGGCAGAGGAATCATAGAAGTTTAGAGTGTAGATGAGATCAATTGCCCTTTTTGCTGGTCCAATTTTGTCCCACACCCCAATTTATTCCCCCTAACCGAAATTATTCCTCCTCACATACATGCCCAATTGTATTTTTACAGTTCCTCTCAAATCTGTTTGCAATTCCCGTTCAAGGTGGAGTTCCAGGCATGTGGTTAGCACTGTTGTCTCACAGCGCTAGGGACCTGGGTTCAATTCCGACCTTGGGTCACTGTCTGTGTGGAGTTTGCACTTTCTCCCTGTGCCTGCGTGGATTTCGTCCGGGTGCTCCGGTTTCCTCCCACACTCCAAAGATGTGTGGGTTAGGTTGATTCGGCATGCTAAAATTGCCCCTTAGTGTCAGGGGAATTAGCAAGGTGGGGTTACAGGGATAGGGCCTGAGTGGGATTGTGGCCGGTGCAGGCTCGATGGGCTGTATGGCCTCCTTCTGCACTGTAGGGATTCTATGATTGGCCATGATAAATTGCTCCTTAGTGTTAGGGGACTGGCAGGAGAAATATGTGGGGTTTCGGGGATAGGGCTTGGGTGGGATTGTTGTAAGTGCAGGCTCGATGGACTGTGTGGTTTCCTTCTGCACTATAGGGATTCTATAATAACCCTTTGTTGGGTAGCCAACCCAGGTTCCAGATTAAAGAAGAAACAATGCACATGCTCCTGAAGGCAGTCTACTAAATGCATCCTGTAGAGATGGTTACTGGCTACATTTGTCTGGACAGCATTGTAGGAGACAGTGCCTCTTTAAGTATGTGTCGAGACCACTGCAGAGTTGTTGCTGCCTATCAGCGGAGCATGCCCCTTGTGGTACTGCCCGTCCTGGAATGAGCCAATGGAGGCAGAGGAGGGCCGAGGACGCGCGCTGGAGTCTGGTCGTGCACGCCCAGGGACGCGGGAGCGCGCACGTGGAGCAGCGGGGACGCGCGCCTGCATGTCAGCCAGCCAGCCTGCCTGAGCAGGATTGTGGTGTGTGTGTGTGCCTCTCTCTCTCTCTGTGTAGCTCTGGTTGCTGATTCTCCCTCACTCGTCCTTCACTTTTTGCTCGCTCAATCCACTGGATTTGTTTTCGAACAAACAAGCTAACGAGAAGAAAGAAAAAAATAAAAAAAAATCAAAAACAAGAAGGGGAAAAACATGCACATTTCAGTTTGTGGCATCGTTGTGATGGGGATGGCTCTGCTCCTGCTTTCTCAAGGTACTGGCACTGTCAAAAAAAAAGAACTGATGCATTTTTATCCACCTCAAAAACAAAAAAAAATGTTGGCTTGGTAGCCGGATGGTGTGTTGGAATCTGCTGTACAGTTGTAAACTTTTGCATTGTAGTCGCAGAAGGTTTAAGTGAATGTTGTGGGCACTTGTCCTTTTTTTCTTGTTAAATCTTGGATTTCTTGCCAGTTGATAGGTTTGAATATTACTTCCAAGGGTTCTGCCGGACAGGCTGTGTCGCTATTATATTCCGGAGGGCGATAGGCTGTTAAAATAGCAACTCGGGGCTCAAGAAAAAAACCTCATTGAGGGGCAGTAGCTTCCTTAAAAATAGTTAATAAGCTGGAGAGAGAATTAGTGAGCCCAGTGCGTGTGCAGTGATTGATTACTTACTGAACGCGCACTCTTCAGCTAATTGAACTGGGAGAACTCACCTTTAAATATTATTTATGGAATGGTACCTTTTATTAAATAAACATTGCAGCGACAGTTACATTGTGTGGATATGTACGCACCAGTTCAATGCGCACATTCCGCGTTTGGTTGGACACTCTTGCTTTTTTTTTGGAAGAAACTGTGCAGAGAATGCAGTTAATAGTTTATCAATATCAGTGCTGCAAAAGAGAGAAAGAGAGGAATATTGTTAAAGTTGGCATGCATGTTTGTCGCGTTATGACAGCGCCAAGTTGCTGGACCGCTCTCTCAAATGATCAGATGGATCTGGTCAACTTTAGCTGATGTGCCTTAAAGGGACCGCTGCCCTCTTTCGTTTGCCTGTCGTTAGAACAATATAATGCGGCTCGTACAAGCCCACGCTGCCCGTTTAATCGTCCCTGCTGATAAGTTTCTCCACTTGAATGCTCCAACTTTAATTCCTGCTGCCATTCCAATTCCAGATTCCTCCAGTTGCTCATTGCCTTTCCACTGAGTGCCAGCGTTAAAAGGAGGTGGACGAGTCAGAGTCTGGGAATCACACCAGCTCTCCTGCAAATCGAGATTGTTTAGCCATCGATCTGGGTGGGTGGGAGGGGAGAATGATTACTTTGGCTGTGTGTGTGTGGGGGGGGGGGGGGGGGGGTCTATTTTTTTTTCTGATGGGAGATGTTCATTGCTGTTGGGCTGGCTGTTTGGAGCAGACTTGTCTCTGGGCTGCCGCTCGCCCGTGGGTTGTTGCAGCTCGTTAGTACTGAGTTGGAGAGGGGGGGATAAATCGGTGCTGATTGCAGGGCACTGGTTAGTTCCTGATGAATTGATAACACCTCTCATATCAACTAACCTCACTCCGCCGCAACTGGACGGAGCTGTCCTTTCAGCACCCAGCTCCTGACTGAATTAGGACTCTCTCTTGTGCTCAAGTGCCCCTTGTTTACATACTTCAGTTATCTAGCAGGAAGGTTTCCTTGTAAAGAACGATGGAATTTCTTTTGAATCGCCCTTTTTTTCCCCCTTTTACCGTAAATAAGCACTTTAAGGTTGAAAGCTTTTCAACTGCCCTGTGATTACAGTGCCCTTCTCCAGACTGATTCACAAGCCATGCAGCGTTTATTGCTGAAAAAAAAAGCCGACATTCGGTCCAGTTGCCGTTTTGACCGTCTCTTCCCCGCTCTGTGTGTCATGTTGAAGTTATCACTGGCTTCCTAAAGACTACCACCACTATATATATATGTATATACATAAATCCCACTGCATTCCTGTCCAAATGGTCACAGTCGGGAGGCAGATGACATTGAAGTTTTTTTTAAATGGATACTGGCATGTCGTTGAGCTGTTAACAGTGGGGCAGACACCTCTGTATCCTGATGCCCGGGCGCTCGTTTCTAAAGCTGGTTGCGATTTCGACCATCTTAAAAAGCCTTCAGAGTTTAAGGGACCTGCTATAATTGACCTCCACGTCTCACTTTTTCCAATCCCGTTGCGTGTTTGTCGATTCCTATTTAAGGGCATTGAGGCCGCTATATGATTTTTTTTTTGAAACCAGAAATGATTTTGCAACTAGTATTTTTTTTAACATTACACCTGAAAAGACCAAGGCATTTCCATTTGTAAGCTTCCCCTCTCCCTACCATCAGTCCAACTGGTCTGTTGGCATCAATGTAAATTAGGCCACATTATTTCACACGTACAGCAGAACTGCCTCTTAACCCTTTCTTGGGGCCTAATCTGCAATTTTGGAGGTGGAGAATTCATGCTCTCCCCCAAGTGTGAAACAGTCAGGCTTGACTTTGTCAGGGAGTGAATTCATACCGGCTGCCTTCAGGAACTGGTATCAGACGTTGTCCTCATCCAATTTTATATTTTAGACCATGCCCAATCTTAAAGGTAATCTGCAAACCACTTTGGACGGTTTTACCACTGTGAGACATATCCATCTTATAGAGGTGGAGAATGATATGTAACAGACAGTAAAAGGCTGCAATGTTTCTGGACGTTGCTAAGTAGAAAGTTAAGTATTCACCCTCAAGACAGGAATAAATTATTAAATTTCAGTGGGTTACTCAGTGAAGCACACCCTATTGTGAGCATGTTACTCATTTATAAAAGGTTTCACAATTCAGTTGAAGTCAAATGATTGAGAAAGTAACTTGCAATTTGGAAGGTTTGAAGTACAACTAAGTGGGAACCAGCTTCACAGATCCGGGATGCGTGCAACCATTGATGAGGGACGTTCTGGCTATATATTCCTGCTCCATGGCCTTGTCTGTATCAAGCTCAAAAATCATAGAATCCCGACAGTGCAGAAGGTGGCCATTTGACCCATCAAGCCTCCACCAACAGCAATCCAACCCAGGGCCTATCCCACATAACCTCAAGTGTTTACCGTGCTAGTTTCCCCCTGGCACTAAGGGGCAATTTAGCATGACTGATCAACCGAACCAACACATATGTGCACGTTAGGTTGATTGGCCATCGTAAATTGCTTCTTATTGCAAGATGTGTACGTTCGGGGGATTAGTAGGGTAAATACGTGGAATAAGGAGGATTAGTGGGATAAATATGTGGGGATGGAACTTGGGTAAAATGCTCCACTAGAGAATCGGTGTAGACTCGATACGCACTATAGGATTTTATGATTCTAAGTTGGCAATGGAGAGGAAACAGTGTGCACTGGTACACTGGAGGCCAACCTGCTGTGACTGATGGGCACAGTAGATGTAGAGGGCCTGGTGTTATGATTTAGAATTACATTTTCATTTAGTTAGTTAAGACTTTATTTCAATTATTAGTGGTTCCTCTTTAAGAGGCACTTGTGAAGCTGTCTTTCGATTGGTTCCACTGAGACAACCCAGTGT
The DNA here is from genome assembly GCF_964213995.1 of Mustelus asterias. Taxonomy (NCBI): domain Eukaryota; kingdom Metazoa; phylum Chordata; class Chondrichthyes; order Carcharhiniformes; family Triakidae; genus Mustelus; species Mustelus asterias. The sequence continues at coordinate 10,898,712 of NC_135827.1, read as the reverse complement.
CACCTTTACTGGTTTATTGAAATAGCCGTAACATAGCAACGGACCTTTCGATGTATGACAATGACCCTGATTTTTAAATGGTTGGAGGCATAAATGATAGGCATGGGCCCTGAAATGGAGTCAAAGCCAAAACAACATTTAGGAAAAATTGTGAAATGTAAATATAGACTTATTCTCATCAGCCTGTGGAGAGTTAACAATATACGAATAATGTGATGCTGGAAAAAAAACAGAAAAGGGAAATGTATTCACACAGCTCTCGGTGGAGAAATTCACAATAACTCTGAGAATATAACTCATCCGAGAATATAACTCATCCGAGAATATAACTCATCCAATCAGTCATGTGACTCATGGGCACCATACACTTAAATGGAGTGAGTCTTGAACAGTCATAATATGAACACCGAGCATAATGAGAGTAATATCCTAGTTAACAGTAATATTCAAGTTAATGGGTGTCTCAGGATGCACTTACGCTTCTGTAAATGGATTCTGATGAAGTTGTAATATTCGCTGAAATTATCATTTTGTTCGTGGACTATTGAAAGACTGAAAATGATGCTAACCCATAAAATTAAATACAGGACTTTGTACCTTTATTGGAGAGTGCCGGAGAAGATTAATTTTGAATGACCTTGTGAAGGTGGCTGTGTGCATGCAGCGTGTGTTCAGTATTAGCCAAAAGCAGTGTGATTTCCAAAGATTAAGCATTTGCACGCTGCATCATTTGAGAGGTTTTAGGAGCCGTGGTATGTTTTGCATGTTTTTGCACATGACGCAAAAGTGATTCAGTCTCTACAGAGCTAGTAACACTCCCTGAAGAACTGACCTCTTGAGTTAATAAAAATGGAAAGTAGGCTAAATAATTGAGAACTGGGTTAGCGGATTTACAATATGTACGCGAGCATATGTTTGATGCACTTCTCACTGAGTGGATACACCCTGTCGCAACAGAAACATCTAGATTTGTAAAATCTGCTTGAAACAATCTGTCTTCTGCTCTCCTTCCCCAGGAGTTAGCACTTTAAGTAGAAACATCAATGATTTTTGTTCACCTCCACATATAAATAGGAAATTGTTGACACTCTCTCGGGGACAAAGAAACTGCACTGGAATCAGTTATATGTTGAATTTTCCTTGAAGAGCTTCTATGATTGCATCTGCTGCTTTGTAATGTTTTGGGCAGGGAAATCCAATGGTCACTAGAATCTGCTTTCCAACCATACGTCAGGTACATCTTCCTATTCCCACACAAAAACAGGATCCTCAGCACTTCATTCATCAGTGGCAGTGGTGTTCCGTTCTTCCAACAGAGGGAAAAAGTAAATCTTAAACAAAATCAGAATGCTGTAGATGCAGGACATCCAAAATAAAATCAGAAAATGCTGGAAAACACTTACGGTCAGGCAGCATCTACGTAGAGAGAAAAATAGTTATAGTTAGATCAATAGATCAATTTTACCAGGATGCTGCCTGGTTTGGAGGGTAGGTCTTATGAGGAAAGGTTGAGGGAGCTAGGGCTGTTCTCTCTGGAGCGGAGGAGGCTGAGGGGAGACTTAACAGAGGTTTATAAAATGATGAAGGGGATAGATAGAGTGAACATTGAAAGACTATTTCCTCGGGTGGATGGAGCTATTACAAGGGGGCATAACTATAGGGTTCGTGGTGGGAGATATAGGAAGGATATCAGAGGTAGGTTCTTTACGCAGAGAGTGGTTGGGGTGTGGAATGGACTGCTTGCAGTGATAGTGGAGTCAGACACTTTAGGAACATTTAAGCGGTTATTGGATAGGCACATGGAGCACACCAGGATGATAGGGAGTGGGATAGCTTGATCTTGGTTTCAGATGAAGGTTGGCACAACATCGTGGGCCGAAGGGCCTGTTCTGTGCTGTACTGTTCTATGTTCTATGTTCTAATAGCCTATTATCAGAACCAGAAAATGCTGGAGATAATAGTGCTGAGGTAATAATCTGGGATATACCACCGTCTGAAGTAAGTAAAGAGCTGGGGGAAAAAAGGGAGCAAATGAGGGAGAGAAGGAAAGTATACAGAGCAAAGTCTGTGATGGGCTGAGGACAAACCTAACTGAAAGTCAAAAAGAATGAGGTGCAAAGTCCAACCTGTACACTAAATACCCTTTTGAAGAAATTTGCTCCATCAGTCCTCCTGTAGAGGTTGCAAACTCACTTCAATATGCTGAAGTGTTTGTTGCATGCAAGAATTATGATCAAGTTATGATTAATAATTTAGAGCAGCATCTTGCATTCAGCTAGGGTGAATGTGAGGTACATTGAAGTCCCATGAGACTTGCACACGCGTCTCACTGCTCCTGCCACCAAGTTGGCAAATTTCAAAAGTAGAAATATTTGATTAGTAAGGCCACTCCTCAAGTAATCATTAGTTTGTACTGGCACAGTCAACAACAACTTCTATCCTCATTAACCCGATTGTAACACAAGTGGGCTTAGCCAAGACAATCACTCATGGATGCTCGTGTGGCATGCAGCAATAAATTGTTAGCTCTGGAGTGTGGACAAATAATGCTGGAATGCTCGGCAGGCCAGGTAGCATTCGTGGAGAGAGAAATAAAGCTAACAGCTCAGACCTGTGATCTATGTAATAAATTTCAAGCAAGGCCAAAGATGGGGCAGGTAAGGACAGGCGCAGAGAACAAAAATGAAGCCTGTCATAGATTAGATGATATAGTGTGAATGATTTAAATGTCAGAGGAAAATGTTGCAAGATTTGTGGTCGAAGCACAAATAAAGGAAGGAAATGGGGCCTAAAGGAGCTGTAAATAGCAACAGCAGAGTCATCTTGATCCACTTGTCATCCCAAAAATGGAAGCAAAGGTTATGATCTGACATTGCTGAACTCGCTGCTCAGACAGCAAGGCTGTAACTTGGCTAAACCATGGAGGTGTTTTCATCAGCTTCTGTTGAGCTTCATTTGAATTGCGTAAGAGACCAAGGAAAAGGTCATGGTGATCAGGGTGGGAGTGGTGCAGAGAATTAAAATGGCAAGTAGTCAGAGGCTCAGGATCACATCTGCAGCCCTGAATTTGTGATTTTGTTTTGTTTCAAAGGAAGGAGGGCCAAGATCTTCCTTTTCACATCGGGCACCATAAAGTTCCAGGAAAGCAGCCAAGATATAAAAGCTCCCTAACTCCACTTTTTCTCCAGCAATAACTTTGTCATGCTGCAAAGGATATTGGAAATCAAGTTGGAGACAGCATCTTACAACTTAATGGGATTCCTTTCCATTAGATGCCGAGACGTGGTATAATACTTAAGATGATTCTGTCCTATATTTTCCAACAGAATTCCATATTCAAGAAAGTGAAGGTTCAAGAGTTCTTAATTGAACTGAAAGTTAACTGTCATTGGACTAAAGAGACTTCAGAATTTGCAACCCTTAAAAAATAACTTCAGCATATTTCAAACCCGAAGATTATGATCCCCATCATTGTGTAAGGAAGCTTCAAGTTTGTAGCGGTTCCTGTGGTATTTCATCAAATAGATTAGCCAATTATGTTATATGTTCTGGATTAAGTTTGATGCCTTCTTCACTCAAAGGACCCTCTGAAATAGAATCATAGAATCCCTACAGTGCAAAAGGAGGCCATTTGGCCCATTGAGTCTGCACCAAGCACATTCCCACCCAGGCCCGATTCCCGCAACCCCACATATTTACCCTGCTAATCCCCCTGACACTCTAATTTAGGTCAATTTAGAATGGCCAATCTACCTAATCTACACATCTTTGGACTGTGGGAGGAAACTGGAGCACCCGGAGGAAACCCACGCAGACACGGGGAGAACGTGCAAGCTCCGCACAGTCAGTGACCCGAGGCTGGAATTGAACCCGGGTCCCTGGCGCTGTGAGGCAGCAGTGCTAATCACTGTGCCATCGTGCCGCCCTTGCAAGCCACTCAGTTGGCCCAGCAAGCCACTCAGTGGAAGGGAAATTAAGGAGGGGCATTAAATGCTGGCCAGGCCAGTGACACATCCTATGAATGAAGAAAGAAAAAAATAGCTGAGCATTTTCCTATGGCATCTGGTGCATAACTTGAACTTATTGGCTTGTACCTTCTACAATAGGTACAGCATGGTGGCACAGGGACCTGGGTTAAATACTGGCCTTGGGTGACTGTGTGAGGTTTTCACATTCTCCCCCTGTCTGCGTGGGCTTCCTCTGCTTCAGTTTCCTCCCACTGTCCAAAGGTGTGTAGGTGGGGTGGATTGGGTGTGCTAATTGCCCCTCAGTATCCAAAGTATAGGTTTGGTGGATTAGCTATGGTAAATGTGCAGGCTTTCAGAGATAGGTGCAGGAGGATGGACCTGGGTAAGATGCTCCTTGAAGAGTCGGTGCAGATGGGGGCGAATGTCTTCCTTTTGTACTGTGGGGATTCTATGGATCTTTAATGGTGAATTTGCAAGAAGACAACTTTAGATATGCAGATCAGGAGCTGCTTTCCTGGACCTAATTCTATCAATCGGTGTATCTGGAGAACGAGAGCCAGATGTAGGGTAAAGTCTCAGAACTAAGAAAGTTGGTTCTTTCTAAAATTAAACAAACAGTATTTTCTCTTGAAGTGGGGAGAAACTTGAATAGGATAGTCACATTTCAGCTCTCAATGTTTACTGAATGGAATAGCTTTGTGTTCTGGAAAGCCAGCCCTCTTGACCCACTTGGAAGTACTGCTTCATTAAAGGTCATTGTTTTATTTCAGCCTAAGTGGCTCCCACATGAATTGTAAGCCATTCTGCTGCAGAACTCTTTATGGTCTCTAGTTTCATGAGAAAGGTGTCAGAAAGTTAAGTGTTTATTTAGCTGCTAACTTTGCCCCAGGATTTTTTATATTGTTCATAGTATCTACATGGCCGATCCATGTTTCCCTGTGAATTTCAGCTTTATTTTCACATTGTCAGCACACAAAGTCAGCAATCCCTATTCTTTGTCAAATCGATTCTATTTTATAGCCATGACCGGCCATCCCTCAGCTTTGTAGCAAGTGTTATCTAGGTTTTCACTCTGGGAAATTACAGCGATGATAACTTAAATGCCATCTTATTATTGGAAGGGAAGTAGCATCTTATGAATATGTACAGAATGCAAAGTTTCCTCATAAATAGATCAGGACAGCTGTTAATTTTGTTTATTTCCTACAGGTACAGAAGGTATGAGTAAAGGTGATCAAAATGAGTCACAATGTCTATCTCAACTTAGTCTTTAGCTGACCAAACTGCAGTAAAGGATATTAATTCATTCTAGCATCCTTGGCACTTTTACTCATCAACTGGGAACACTTCCCAAACGGGCCTTGTAAATTGCAATGGAAATGAAATGTCATGATATTGAATCTAAAAGGGACACTGTCTTTGGTTGTCTCTGATAAAATAATAGTAATTTCATGGTATCACTTTGTATTAATTTATTAAATGAGGTGTGATTAAACTCATTTACAATTATCGGTGCATTATTTTTGTCTGTCAGACAGGAAGTATGACACATTTTCACGGTTTAGCATTCTTGTTAGCTTTGAGTAAACTGATTTTACAAGGATATAATCTTGTTTAAATTCAGTATTAGAAGGTACGTTGTAACAATTATTAGCTCATTGGCATTATGCCCTTCATAAGCTTAAATTGACACAGTCAAGACATCCAGTACTATTGTAGATAGCTCCATAACCATTAACTCTGAACATAGAATCATAGAAACCTACAGTGCCATTCGACCCATCGAGTCTGCACCGACCACAATCCCACCCAGGCCCTATCCCCATAACCCTTACCCGAGCTAGTCCCCTACCCTAAGGGGCAATTGAATATAGCCAATCCACCTAACTCGCACATCTTTGGACTGTGGGAGGAAACTGGAGCATCCAGAGGAAACCCACGGAGACACGAGGAGAACGTGCAGACTCCACACAGACAGCGACCCAAGCCGGGAATCGAACCCGGGTCCTTGGCGCTGTGAGGCAGCAATGCTAACCACTGTGCCACCATGCTGTCCTGAACTGTACCCTTGAAGACATAGGAAGTATAATTCATCGATGATTCTTGGTGGGAAAATATCTTAAATTTGAGGCATGCCATTTTGGTTGATGCCAAGTTGATGTATGTATAATGTTTTATTAAAACATTATATGGTCTAGGAAATCGAAGTGTTTGTTTCCTGAGCAAAAATTTCTGGTATATTGACAAGTATGTTTAACTGCTTTCAACAGTGGAATACTGGGGATGGGAGGCTGATGGATTAGTACAGCTTCCAGGGATTATACTTGCATTGGATCGCTGGATTTGGTCCAATAAAATGTATCTTTGTCAAGTGAAAATAGATGAACTCAATGCACCAGTAATTCAGACTGGTAAGTTTTATGACAACATTCATCATCTTTAGGTTTCTTTCCAGCAGGATACCTATTTCCTGTGAGTGCTGCTTCTTTACTTCTAATCTTTCATTTTAAAACCAATCCCTGTATCTAGGTGTGCACCTTGATGTGTTAATGAGCAGCACATGGAACATACTTGTCACAAACCATGCTGATGTTATCGCGAGAGTGCCCAATTTGAAACACTGGTATATCATTTTGTTTTTTGGAATGGTGTGAGGAATCATAGAACACAGGACAGCATAAGACAGGAACAGGCCCTTCGGCCCATAATCTTCTGCTGGACATGACGCCAAATTAAACTTATCCTTTCTGCCTGCCCTTGGTCCATATCACTTTATCCCTTGCGTATTCATGTACTTACCTAAAAGCCCCTTAAATGCCCCTATTGTATCTGCCTGCCTGGCAGGATGTTCTAGACACCTACCAATCTGTAAAACACTTGGCCCTCACATATCCTTTGAACTTTCCCCATCTCACCTTAAGTGCATGCCCTCTAGTATGAGACATTTCAACCCTATCTATGCCTCTTATAATTTTATAGACTTCTTTTAGGTCTCCCCTCAGCCTCTGCAGCTCCAGAGAAAACAACCCTAGTATTTCCAGTCTCTCCTTGTAGTTCATACTCTCTAATCCAGACAACATCCTGGTAAACCTCTTCTGCACCCTCTCCCGAGCCTCCACATCCTTCCTGTAATGTGGCGACCAGAATTGAAACCTCAGTGAGAACACCCAGTCCAGTCATCATATAACAATTATTAAACACTATTTATTAGATGAAAGAAAAGACAAAATACATGAATAGGGCTACAACACTCTTAAGACAATTAAGTATATGAATCACTAAACACACAGTTTTTGTAGAAATTACTCCCTTATTCCAAAATACATCTCTGATCCCTGAATTCCTTAAGACTTTCCCCTTTCCAAACAGCATCCAGATTAAATAAATCCCTAAGTCAAGTCTATCTTATAGTTACCACACAAAACAAGGATTCAAGTCTGGGAAACATCTTTTCCTGGTCCAGTGAAAATATTTAAACTGCCTTCATGAAGGTTTTTGCATTGTCTTGGCTTGATGCAGGCCGAGCCTCCTGACAGTGAGTTGTGAACTGAGTTCTCAGGCTGTTACATGTGAATTTGCCTCTTGGTTATGAGATGTAAACTGGCCTGCCTGTTTCTGAAGGTACTGGCAGTAATACAATTTTACTTCTTTGATTCTCCATTCTGTGTATTTGGCTGTCTGTACCTGTCAAATTCTGTGACTCTAAAATTAGCATGTGTAGACCTCCACTGATCTCTCAGTCTTCTAGGTAGGCTGTTTCCTACTAATAGGGTGATTTACACCTGGTTCTGTCTAAATGCCTGCTAATCCCATTGCTCGGAAAATAACATCTTATGAATGCAGGCTGCTGCTGCTGTTGCTGGCCAGATTTCTACCTGTTGCTGGGTAGGTCACATCCTTTGATGTCTTGTTAAATTATTGTTACTGCTCTTGCTGGGCAGATCTATGACAATCTGAAATACAGATCATGGCTGGTCATATACCTCTACCTTACTATTCCCCACATCTTCTGATGTAATTAGTGCTCAGGAATCTATTGTTGCAGCAAACAGACCATGAACTGGGTTCAGCATGTTGGTAGCATGTTTTGTAAAAAGCTTTAAAAAAAGAATGTGCTGAATAATTTTATAATGTGAATACACTATATTCGAATCTTGAAGATACAGCTGGACTTCATAGAATCCCTACAGTACAGAAGGAGGCCATTCAGCCTACCGAGTCTGCACCGGCCACAATCCCACCCAGGCCCTATTCCCGTAACCCCCCACCCACACGTTGACCCTACTAGTCCCCTGACACTAGGGTCAATTTAGCATGGCCAATCAACCTAACCCACACATTTTTGGATTGTGGGAGGAAACCGGAGCAGCCGGAGGAAACCTACACAGACAAGGGGACAATGTTCAAACTCAACACAGACAGTGACCTGAGGCTGGAATTGAACCCGGGTCCCTGGTGCAGTGAGGCAGCAGCGCTAACCACTGTGCCACCATGCTGCCCTTGAGTATTTTGTGAAGGTGTAACATATACCGTTGATTGGCAAAACAAACTGTATTTTCACAAGTAGCTTCAATGGTCACAGAGTGATAAAATTGTATTAGGTTCATAGCCTGTTCCTGCAATGTAACTGGTTAACCTATAAGGCCCTTACTGCAAGGTCTGCCTTGCGTAAGATAATAATATTATTCCACATTGCTTACTCCCCGTTATCTTCTGCCTACTCCCTTTCAAATGGCTAAATCTACTGTAAAATAATTTATAGTCTCAAAATATTTTCAAATTATCGCCACCTTGTATGTAAAGAGCCCTTCCTCTAATCGATCTTGAAATCAGCGGCAGCTTTGGTTCAGGGATGGAATTCCCATCTCTGAATCAGATCACTGTGGATTCAAGTCCCACACCGAAGACTTGAGTGCACAATCCAGGATGACATTTCAGTTCAGTTCTGTAGGGATGAGAAATTAAATAAAGGCCCTCTGAGGTAGAATGGAAGAGCAGGCTACTTTTCCCCAGTGACCAACATCATTAAATAGATTCTATTGTGAGATCAATAACTAATTGATTGTAAAGTGATTTGTAACATCTTAATGTTGTTAAAGGTACTATATAAATGCAACTATTCCTATGCTTCCAGTCTCTGTTTCTTATTCTTTCCTTTTCTCTCTCAACACACACTCTCTCTTTGCCTTTCTTCATCTCCTCTCTCTCTCTTACTCTCTTACCCCCTCCTCCTCTATCTCATCATGCCTTTACTCTCTCTCACTCTCTCCCATCCTCTCTCATCCTCATCTCTCTCTTCCCTCTGCTCTCTATCTTTCCTTTCCTCTCTCTATCTCTCTGCCGTGCTTCACTCTCACTCTATTGCTTTCTGTCTCATCTGCTCCCTGATCCCCACTCTCTCTCCTCCCCTTCTGTTTCAATCTCTCCCTCTCTCCTGGCACTGGCCCTCCTGGCCCTTTATCTCTCGCTCCTACCCCCTTTCTGCCCCCCCCCGTGCCTGCACCACCCCCCGTGCCTGCACCAACCCCCCCCCCCCGTGCCTGCACCAACCCCCCCCCCGTGCCTGCACCAACCACCCCCCGTGCCTGCACCCCCCGTGCCTGCACCCCCCCGTGCCCGCTCCCCCCGTGCCCGCTCCCCCCGTGCCCGCTCTCCCTGTGCCTGCCCCCTCTGTGCCCACCCCCCTCTGTACCCGCCCCCCCTCTGTGCCCACCCCCCTCTGTGTCCCCCCACCCCTCGGTTTGCACTTTCCCACTCTCTCGCTCTCTCTCTCCCTTTGCCCCTCTCTCTCCTGTTGTCTTTCTCTTCCTCTCTCTTTCTCAGAATCTGTCTTTTCCTTTCATGTCTCCTCTCTTTCTTTCCCCTTTTCCCGCTGCCTTCATTTTATCTCCTTTATCCCCTTGTCTCTGTTTCTTCATTGCTCTCTCTCTTCCTTTCTCATTCTCTCCTCCCCTTTCTCCTTTCTTCTCTCCCCTCGCTTCACCCTCTTCCTTGCACCTTTTTCTCATTCTCCCTTTCTCTGTCTCACCCTTTTTCTCTCTCACCTTTCCTCTCCCACATCCTTTCGTTTTCTCTCCCCCCTTCACGTGCCCTCTCCCCCCTTCACGTGCCCTCTCTCACTCTCTCTGTCTCCCTTTTGTCCTCTTTCTCTCTATCCCTCCCTCCCTCTCTGCCTCCCTTTGGCCCTCTCTCAGTCTCTCTCTCTTTCCTTCGCCCTCTCTCCCTTTCTTTCCCGCTTCCAGATCTCTCTCTTACCTGGAACTCCTCTCTCACTCTCTTGCGCTCTCTCATCTACTTTCCCCCTCTTCCCCCCCTTCCACCTTCCCCCTCCTCTACCCTTCTCCCCTTCTCTCCGCCTTCTCCCCCTATCCCCCTATTCCCCCATCCCCCTATTCCCCCTTCCCCCCATTCCCCCTTCCCCATTCCCCCTTCCTCATTCCCCCTTCCCCATTCCCACATCCCCATTCCCCCTATTCCCCCCTTCCCCCTATGCCCCCCTTCTCCATTCCCCCTTCTGCATTCCCCCTTCTCCATTCCCCCTTCTCCATTCCCGCCTTCCCCTATTCCCCCCTTCCCCCTATTCCCTCTTCCCCACTTCCCCTTCTCCCTATTCCCCCCTTCTCCCTATTCCCCCCTTCTCCCTATTCCCCCTTCTCCCAATTCCCCTTTCTCCCTATTCCCCCCTCCCCCCTATTCCCCCTTCCCCTATTCCCCCTTCCCCCTCTTCCCCTTCCCCTCTTCCCCTTC